>NW_015652166.1:814401-828662 GCF_001515625.1 Sinocyclocheilus rhinocerous
CAGACAGCGTTAAGCGTTTTCTTTATAATGGGTTTGTATCAGGCAGAACAACTTAACGTGATCTGATATAAGAAAAGCAGAATAAGACAAATACGAAAGAGATACAAATTAAACTCATTTTTCAGATACAGTAGGTTTACTTAACATATTTATTTAACATCTTTTGTTGGTTAACATTAATGACACGGATTAATTAGGAATGCTGTCCCTTTAAGACGGAAGGCATGCATGTAATACTGACACCCGTTCAGTTTTCACCCACCTGTTTACGTTCACTTAATTCATAACCGACTGTATTTACGTGAGATACTCTACACGATAAGACATTTGGACTGCTGTGTGTGTATTTGAGCACTGAGAACTGATCGCGCGCTGTATATGAGAACTGAGCTGTTTGTTATATGAGTTGTTTCTGAAACAAGTTGTTCTGTGCACACAAGCTGTCAGGTTTTTCTTTTAAATATGGTTTTACACACTTTGTCAGAAGTGTAACACATCTGGTGGATGCATGTGAAAACTGAAAACAGGAGCAAACAAACCTGCTGTGGAAGCAGCAGTGATATTCGTGAAGATTATATCACAATATACATTTACAGTAGAGTGCTGCAGGGATGATGTGTTTTTGTCATCCAAAACCCAGAAATGAGTTGGATTTTAACACTTCTTGTGTTTATAATCGTGCTCTTGAAGCTATTCTAACTCAAACTTTCAGGAAAATGTTTTAAAATAAACTTTACTTTTAGCTTTTTACCTCTGCCGATTGTATTCAGGCTACAAAATTCATTTGTGAAGATTATCATGAGGAACCAAACATATAAATAAGCATAAACTTTTGTTGGTCCAAAAGGCAATAGAGCAACCCTACTGGGTTTTCGTCAAGGGAACCAGGATGATGCCAACTAATATATATATATTTTAATAGTTTTGATGACTTTACTATATTCAGATATGTAGAAAATAGTCATAATAAATATCTAAAGTTTCTGGTGTAGTGTAAAAAAAAATCTAATAATAAAAAAACAATTACTGCAAACTAGTTCCCCATGCATTTTGCGGGCGTCTGTTGGAAGCAGTAAGTTTGGCTCCAGGCTGTTATTTGTCAAAAACACAAGTGCTGTCAGAGAATCTGGACTAACTGTGTTACTCTGTGGAACTGAACACCGTCCGGCTCCCAGCGGCCCCACAGACAGCAGCGGCGCTTTGATGGACTGCAGTCTGCTGGCAAATGCGGTTTCCCTTAAATTAGGCGCTGAGTGAAGCGCTGCAGAGCATTTGTACAACCGCGATGGAAAAGGCCAGGGTGACAGTGGTCAACCAAAAATACAATAACCAGTACCACAAATACGTTTTTATGCCATTTTGCACTGATTTCCACGATTCGAATGAGTTGTTCATGCATTCTTCTGACATGTTAGAATGATGTGCAACACCTGGAATATAGTGCACTTGCAGAAAGACCTACTTTTGTAACAGATTCATGCTGCTTTTATCTTTTTTAGGAGCCTGATGATACAAATCAGCATCCACTGTCAATTTAAGGAAAGATGCAGCTCAGACATTCTGGGAAAAGAATTCCTATTGTGTTCCTCAGTGTAATTTTAGTATTAAATAGATAAATTGAAAGATTTTTTGAGGTAACAAGGTCTCATTTGTTAATCATTTGTTAATGCATCAACTATGAACTAATGATGAGCATTATATTTTTTAGCAGTTATTAACCTTTCTTAATGTTAGTTAATAAAATATTTGTGTTTGTTTACAGAGAATTAAGCTAATGCTAAAAAGCTATTTTTTTATTTTAATAACGCATTCATACATGTTGAGATTAAAATAAACTAAGATTAGTAAATGCTTTAGAAGTATTTTTCATTGCTAGTTCATGATAACTAATGTAGGTAACTAAAGTTTACAAATGGAACCTTATTGTAGAGTATTACCTATATTGAATCAGACGTCATTTTTTATTCTGTTTAATTTTAGTTTGTGTGTGTGTGTCTTTTAAAACCTATTTTTGTTAAGTTTTAGTTTTTTAGATATTTTAGTATTTCAGCTGAACACAAAAATGAGAAATGCCAACTTGGCAATTATGTGAAATAAAATAAATGTATGTTTTTAATATTTCAGTTATTGTTTCTTTTATTTAAAGTGATGAAAATGGCTTGCAATCTCTGTTCCAGATAAAGCCAATCTCATGACTTTACGTTCTTTGCTTTGTGCACTGGGGCACAGTCATGCTGGAATAGAAAAGGGCCTTTCCTAAACTCTATTGCAAAGTAAAATTAGAGCTGTCAATCGATTAAACGCGATTGATCACATCCAAAATAAACGTTTTTTTTTACATAATATATGTGTGTGCACTGTGTATATTTATGATGTGTATATAAATACACACAGGTATTCAAGTATATATTTAATATAAATATAAACACACATATGTTTTTGTATCTTCTTGCGTCAGACCAAGGCTGGATCTCATTGCTAGTTTTACGTGATCTTAGTGCTGCGTTCGACACTATAGATCATGACATACTCATAGATCGATTACAAAACTATACAGGTATTCAAGGGCAGGCTTTAAGATGGTTTAGCATTAACTGACAGTCACCACTGATAAGCTACTACTAAATATTGTAGAAACTTAATTTGCTGTAAAGTTGCTTTGCAACGATTTGTATCGTGAAAAGCGCTATACAAATAAACTTGAATTGAATTGTATTCATAATAAATATACACAGCACACACACACATAAATTATGTAAACACAAACTTTTATTTTGGAACGATTTGGAATCGTTTGACAGCCCTAAATGCAATACACTTAACAGTACCTTACTTAACTGAATTCACTGAGCTCTTCTGAACCACACATTTTTTCCACAAATGTTTGTAAATGCAGACTGTGTGTTATTTTAACTTAAAGTTCAGTCATGATAATGGAATCATCTGAAAGACAGAGTGGCATTTCAAACTCAACACTAGAGTGACGTGATTGATGCTATTTTGCTTTTTGAGGATAAAAGTTGCTCGTGGGAGTGTGTTCAACAGTGCAGATTTCATCCATCTCAATCTTAAAACTGAAGGATCTACTTGAAGAAAGAATATCTACCAACACAGGATTGAGAACTATGAAAGCATTCAAGAAGAATGAAGCCAAACTCTTCCATTAAGTTCCTGATGTATACTATCATCTGTAGAGGGTCTTTCCATAATTTTATATTTTGCCAGCGGTCCTAATAAAATGTCAAAGAAGAGTGTGTGCAATTTCTCCTACAATTAGTGAAGTAGTGCTATTCATAGACGCCTGTCGCAGTTCACCAGCACATGTGCTTATTAGCTTATGCAGCCCTATGCAAAATATCACCTCACTGTACTTATGAATACACACACTCCCATCTGATGTTGATTCTGGAACAACACTCCCATCAAACACAAAATCAACCCTATACCTACTGTACTCGTACACTAACCCTCAGATGATCAGAGGGAAATCAGGTTGTATAAACATCTAACAAATTAATCAGGAAAATCATAAACTCGTGTTTGGGTTTTTCCAAGATATTTCGGACTGTAACTCCTCTATAGCTTTAAGACTAAATAGTAAATACACTTACTCTTATGCTCGCATGCTCGCTTGTTCTCATATTATGTTTGTTTTTTGGCCTGCATGTGACCAAACATTTTTCTTTTTCTTATAATTAACTCATTCCTATATTTTTTATTTGTAGCTCTCATCATGAAGTTTTGGGAATTTTAGAGTTTGAGCATTTAGATCAGATCTCAAAATTCTTCACACTGCATGAATGAATAACACCAGAAGATCTTATGCTGGTTTTAAAATAAAGCGATGTAAATCACATTTCTGTGCGTTTCACACAAAGCGTAAGACCCTGATGACACGCAGACATTTGTAAAGGTAAAGTGTGTTCCCACCTGTCATCATGATGTGTGATGAAGCACAGTGAGCTCCGAGCATATTCAGAAAGATCTATGAATATATTTTCTCAGTCGCGTCTGGGAACACAGTTTCCCGTCACTCATTGCATCGCACACTGCTGCGAACTCATAAACTCTGGAGAATGCGCACTTTTACTAAGACAGAAAGTGAACCAAACTATCAGTAACATGTTTTAAGTGTGCATGGAATGATATTTAATGTGCTTGTAATGAAGCATGATGGGTATTTATTTACACTTTTAAAGATTGATAGACAACTCCGGTCCCCAATTAGAAAGATATATGAGTCACTTCATTCTAATATCATGCAGACCTTGGTATACCGTAAAAAAATTTAAAAAAAAAAAAGTGTTTAATGTTTTGCATTTAATAGGTTTTCATATCTGACTTCATGTGTCGTTGCACTGTGATGATAAACTGCTCCAGTGGTTTCTGAGCTCAATGCATCACATCTGCATGTAGGCCACCTATAGAGAGAAGACAAACAGACTGTGTTTAGATCACCATACTAACCTATTACTCTCACAAAGTCTGCAGTAAATTACAATATGTACACTGTGCAAAAAACCATAGAGGATCTGTAGGACCTACCACATGCCAAAATATGAAGTATATAATATCAATATACAACTTAATGCATGAAATACTGCAGTGCAATGTGCTCAACTAGTGATTAGAATGAACTGGAAATAATATAACTAATTCTTTCTCTTAAAGGGGTCATATGATGCGATTTCAATTGTTCCTTTCTCTTTGGAGTGTTACAAGCTCTTGGTGCATAAAGAAGATCTGTAAAGTTGCAAACACTAAAGTCTCAAAACCAAAGAGATATTCTTTATAAAAGTTAAGAGTTAACCACACCCTCCTAAAACGGCTCGTTCTAACACGCCCCACATGTCTACGTCACGATGTGCGAAGATTTGCAAAATAATGTTCTTTTTAGCAGCATCATATGACCCCTTTAATTCTTCATCTCAATGAACTAACAAATGTTTTTTCTTTTCTAAAATTGGTTGCAAAATAGTTATTTCCAAGATGACAGTAGGTCTAAACATACAGCATGATGCAACAACAATTAGTGTACTACTGTCTGTCATTGCAATGCACTGCATTGTTTCACACAAAGGTTGACAATAACAAAGTATTTTTAATGCTTTCGAGATTTTGGAGTGTTCACATACACTACCATTTAAAAGTTTAAAATCAGTAAGATTTTTTAAAATCTGCATTTGACCAAAAATACAGTAAAAAAACTAATATTGTGAAATATTATTACAATTTAAAATAACTGATTCCTATTTCTATGTGAATATGTGTTAAAATGTCATTTATTGCTGTGATGCGCAGCTGAATTTTCAGCATCATTACTCCAGTCTTCAGTGTCACATGATCTTCAGAAATCTATTTTTGTGGAAACCGTGATACATTTTATTCTTTGATGAACAGAAAGTTCAAAAGAACAGCATTTATTTGAAATATAAATGTTTGTAACATTATAAATGTTTTACTGTCACTTCTCATCAATTTAATGCATCCTAGCTAAATCATAGCATACATTTCTTTCAAAAAAGAAATAAATAAATAAATTCAAAATCTTACTGCCCCCAAACTTCACCTCTCAGACGTGTTTAATTTCAAATACAGCAGCATTGTCATGTCCAACTGCTGAAAAATGACTAATTCTGGGATCTTTTCATTTACAAGAACAACCTGAAAATTAAAAAATTAGCCACAAATGGCCACTTAACTTTGAAAGCATAATGTAAAAAAATGTGGCAAACAGACAGTAGCGACATTTAACCAAATCAGCTTCATGCAGGCCTTGAGTCCTGTGATGGATGATGATAAACTCTAGCTCAAGGATTCGTCCCTGTTGTGGTTTCCTCACGGCCTTCAGTGAGCTTACTTCCACTAACTCATGCACAACATCAAATAGACTGTCAAGCCAGCAGTATTTCAATTACATACTTCAGAGTCACGACTGAGTGGGTCCTACATCACTGTAACTGATATACCCTAGCGTTCAAAAGTGCACGATCAGTATTTTTTTTTTTTTGGCAAAAAAATTAATACTTTTATTCAGCAAGGATGCACTACACTGCTCAAGAGTGACAGTAAAGACATTCATAATGTGACAAAAGACTTCTACTTCCAATAGGCTAAATGCTGTTCTTTTGAACTTTCTATTCATCAAAGAATCCTAAAAAACAATATTTTGCAGCACAATGGTTTCCAGCATTGATAATAATCAGAAATGTTTCATGAGCAGCAAATCAGCATATTAGAATGATTTCTGAAGAACCATGTGACTCGAAGACTGGAATAATGATACTGAAAATGTCATTTCTATTTCACAGTAATACTGTTTTTATAGTATTTGTAATAAAATAAATGCAGCGTGGTGAGCAGAAACGACTTCTTTCAAAAGCATTAAAAATTCATACCAAATCTAAACATTTGGACAGTAGTGTATATATAACAACATAGCTAGTTTAGCTAGAAATTAAATGAGAAATATGTTTAAATTTGATGCAAACCAAACACTGTAACATATGAATGTCAACTCTGGCATCACTTCTAAAACGGGTCTCTGTGCTCTGATTCTTTCAGATATTAGCTGGATCAACTTCCCACGAAACACTGGAAAACATCTATTCATGTAAACCTGATCAACGATAACCTTTTATATCTATATAGGTCAGTTGTTTGCGTGTGTCTGCTTGCTCTCAGCACGACAAAGGCATTGAATGAACTGTACGCAGCACTCCCAGAGGCACGCGTGCTTGACGATGCCTGTCTGACATTTTATCATCAGAGCACTACAAAAATTGGCAGGATGAGTGATAGTTTTCCACTTGATGGAGAAAGTTCAATGCCTGCAACAGCTACAGCAGAGCAAACACATGTTGCTAGCATGAGAAACAAGGTCAAAATAAACCACGGCAACAAAAGGAGGACCAAAAAAGAAGTTTGTTTAATGTAGCGCAAAGCTTTTGGCATGTAAATCTCCCTATTAATGACCTGAGATGAACAGGCTTACATTGTTGATTGAGTGGCTGCCTTTGCAGAGTGCTTCAAATTGTCCACTTATTAGGTTCTGTTTCAGTTAGAATGTTCCTTGTTACAATGTGATTGTTTGTTTATGTATTTAATCATTCATACATACATTCATACATTCATATATACATACCCAGCAACCTTCCAAGGGAACATTCTAACTTAAATAGAACCTAATAAGTGCTAAAATATATATATTTGTAAAAAATTCAAAACTCCACATGTACCACATAATAATTCATTATTAAAAATTGGTGTCAGACTTGTTCCCTCACACCTCAAGTGTTGCAGACCCTACAAAATTCCCTATTCCTAAGGAATTTCTGCACACATCTTGTAAATCTTTCCTCTTTATCAGGTTATTTTTCTCTCAGTAAGAATGTAAATGGAAATCTGGATTCTTTTGAAGAGGATAAAGCTGCACATCAGCATCAGCATTGGGTCAAGCCCTGAAACTCTTCACAGGGAGGTGGGGGGAAAAGACTGCCAGGAGACAGCCGTTTTGCTTCCTTAATTGGGAGCAAATATGCTGGAGAAACAACAGAAACTGAGGCAAGTGTTTCAACCAGGCTATCTGCCTGATACCAATGCACATCTGCTTCAAAGAGATGTTTTATTTTGTTTTTATGTATTAGGCTATAGAAAAGCATTCTTCTTTTGCACTCAAAGGCATTTCAGTTTAAGCAATGCGGTTGAACTACTGATGTCAGCTTAGCTGAACGTGGGCAATTAAAAATGCTATCAAATGGTGTGATGGGTAACAAAACTTTCAGATAAAAACATATGAAAAGTAATATATAGAAGGTAGTAAGAAGAGCCTTGTTATCATCCATCCTTATTCTGCTGGATCCTTTGACACTGCAAATCACCAGGTGTTTCTGTCTATCCTCCAGTCCATATCCTCACCATTATGGTAACAGCACTTGCTGGTTGAAGTGAGGGCTGCCTCATAGTGAGATAATTCAGGGTATTTTGGTAGGAAGAGGTGTTTAAGTCACATCAACTAGCCACTGAGGTACCTCAGGGCTCGGTATTTGGTCCCCTTTTCTTTCTCAACGTACACTACATTGATGGGACATTCAGGAACATGGAACTGCCTACCACTCTTACGCCAAAGACACACAGCTATACATCTTTGCTGAGGCAACCAGTGACTGTATGGATCACAATTTAACAACTTAACCAGTATTCCTCCTTTACTCTTACATCATTTAAGGACAACATGACTAAACTCACTATATCCACATTTTCCACCATGGAAGCTAGCTAGCAAGCTATTTTCTGTGAATGAATATTCACCATTTTATGTGCAAGACTTTAGATTCATTAGCAGTAATAGGTAAATAACTAGACGAATTTTGTGTTAATTGTAAAAATTTATAATTGATTTTGTGTTCCTTGATATGCTTTTTTTTTATTCTCAAAGATGGGCAGCCGCTGACTTGCATTTTATGAATCACCAAGGACCACGGTTTCAGCTAACCGTGAACTACTGAAGAAAAAAAGTCACCTACATCTTGGATAGCCTGGGGGTGAGTAAACTAACAGCAAATTTTTATTTTGGGGTGAACTATCCCTTTAAAATAAGGTGGATAGAGTGCTTCAAGGATGATGTATTTTTGCAGGCCAAACAAGTTTGCATTTTTCAACTTCTGTTTAATTGAACTTCTGGTTCTTTCTGAAGTCAATGGTTTTTTTAATGTTTAAATGCCTGAAATTATGTCTGGGATTAACACAAGCTCACAATATTTTCATGTTGATTCGATGGCATAAAATCAGTAAAACCCCCGTGGGAATTTTAAAGCTTTTAATTTTCTTAATAAAGGTGGTTGCTATCAAATGTCTAAATGGGACTACAGAGGTTGCTGGACATTAAACATCAACACACTGAACAGTTGCTTTTATAGTCTTGTTGTGTAAAACATTGTGTTCATTTGTAAAGATTATCTTGATAAACAAAACATTTAACAATCATTAACTTTTGTTGGCTCCAGAGCTTATTTTCCGGAATAATCTAAAAGCTAATGGAAAACACTATTGGGTTTTTGTCAAGGGAACCAGGGTGGGTTGGCCTTGGATACTATCACTACAGCACTCTATTATACCGTTTCTTTACTGTCTCACACTTATAGTACATTTGTACCATAGTCTGTACTTTTCTAGACAGTTTTGGAATTTTGTATTGTTTTGCATATTATTGTTGTAGTAGATTTGAATAAAAGCATCTGCTAAATGAATAAATATAATGTAAATAAAGAGCAAGAAATAAAGAAGTATAATGACTAAGCAGTCACATGCTTTGGCATGCATGTGGTCAGAGCGGTATGTGACCTGATATGAGTTCATGCAGCGCAGGAATGCAGGCAGTCTGGAGGTGCTGGACATCAGAAGCTTCTGGAGCTCCTCACATGAGCTCTGAGGGAGCGGCAGAGGGTGAACACTAATGTCCTTCTCCCAGACATCCACAACACTAGAAAGAGAGGAGGAAAAAAAGAAGATGAGGGAAATGAAGGCACACATTTCTCATACTGCTCCTGCCAGAATAATTTCTCAAATCTGAGCTACATGAAGCTGGAGTCCATTTACATGTACATTGTTTTTTAGTAAATAAACAAAGAGTGGGTTTCACTTACATTATCATAAGACCAGTAAAATTAGCAATATCACTAATTCACTTACATTTGATTAGTGATCTGAAATAGTGCACCATCTTAAATAGTTCGTCTCTTTACCTGTTGTCTATTTTCAAGTTTAAATGAAAAGAAAAATCCACATTTTCAAATTGGTTTCAAATTTTTAGGCCCCACTGGATAATTTATTTATATTTTATATAAAAAAGGAATAAATAAAAAACAAATGCATAATGTATAAACAATATTAATTACACACACATATACAGGTGCATCTCAATAAATTAGAATGTCGTGGAAAAATTCATTTATTTCAGTAATTCAACTCAAATTGTGAAACTCGTGTATTAAATAAATTCAGTGCACACAGACTGAAGTAGTTTAAGTCTTTGGTTCTTTTAATTGTGATGATTTTGGCTCACATTTAACAAAAACCCACCAATTCACAACAAATTAGAATACTTCATAAGACAATAAAAAAAACATTTTTGGTGAATTGTTGGCCTTCTGGAAAGTATGTTCATTTACTGTACATGTACTCAATAACTTGGTAGGGTCTCCTTCTGCTTTAATTACTGCCTCAATTCGGCATGGCATGGCTGTTCACAGAGTGCTGTATCCAAGCATGTTAACAGAAAGTTGAGTGGAAGGAAAAAGTGTGGAAGAAAAAGATGCACAACCAACCGAGAGAACCGCAGCCTTATGAGGATTGTCAAGCAAAATCGATTCAAGAATTTGAGTAATTTGAGTGAGGAATGGACTGAGGCTGGGGTCAAGGCATCAAGAGCCACCACACACAGACGTGTCAAGGGTGTCAAGGACAGTTGTCGTATTCCTCTTGTTAAGCCACTCCTGAACCACAGACAACGTCAGAGGCGTCTTACCTGGGCTAAGGAGAAGAAGAACTGGACTGTTGCCCAGTGGTCCAAAGTCCTCTTTTCAGATGAGAGCAAGTTTTGTATTTCATTTGGAAACCAAGGTCCTAGAGTCTGGAGGAAGGGTGGAGAAGCTCATAGCCCAAGTTGCTTGAAGTCCAGTGTTAAGTTTCCACAGTCTGTGATGATTTGGGGTGCAATGTCATCTGCTGGTGTTGGTCCATTGTATTTTTTGAAAACCAACATCACTGCACCCGTTTACCAAGAAATTTTGGAACACTTCATGCTTCCTTCTGCTGACCAGCTTTTTGAAGATGCCGATTTCATTTTCCAGCAGGATTTGGCACATGCCCACACTGCCAAAAGCACCAAAACTTGGTTAAATGACCATGGTGTTGGTGTGCTTGACTGGCCAGCAAACTCACCAGACCTGAACCCAATAGAGAATCTATGGGGTATTGTCAAGAGGAAAATAAGAAACAAGAGACCAAAAAATGCAGATGAACTGAAGGCCACTGTCAAAGAAACCTGGGCTTCCATACCACCTCAGCAGTGCCACAAACTGATCACCTCCATGCCACGCCGAATTGAGGCAGTAATTAAAGCAAAAGGAGCCCCTACCAAGTATTGAGTACATGTACAGTAAATGAACATACTTTCCAGAAGGCCAACAATTCACTAAAAATGTTTTTTTATTGGTCTTATGAAGTATTCAAATTTGTTGAGATAGTGAATTGGTGGGTTTTTGTTAAATGTGAGCCAAAATCATCACAATTAAAAGAACCAAAGACTTAAACTACTTCAATCTGTGTGCATTGAATTTATTTAATAAACGAGTTTCACAATTTGAGTTGAATTACTGAAATAAATGAACTTTTCCACGACATTCTAATTTATTGAGATGCACCGGTAAACCTGTAAAAATCTCAAAATCCTCAATAAGTTCTTTTTTGGACTTAGCAGTTTTTTTAAACATGTAAACACAACTTGTAATTAATCTGATGTGACCTGCAGATTCCAGTTACCTTTTGTCATTGTCCTGTGCAGTTCATCTGATCCTGAGACTAACAGGTAAGTGTAGTTATAAGTAGTTGAGCTAAAAAAAAAAAAACTGTGATCCCTAAAAATTTATTATTTAAAATGGACATACAGTTCATTACTTTTATATATGTCTTTATATTGTTATTTTTATAATATTTTTTATAAAATAATTTACACATATATAAGTGCTATCTTTTTACAATTTTGTAATTTATTTAAAAAAAGCATTAATTTAGCATTAATACACATTTAAATAAATATGATTGAGGTTATTGTATAAACTAAATTAGAATGTTATAGCCCAATATCGAGCTGATTATAACTAAACTTTTATCTGTTATCTTCTGTGGAGCTGCTTTATAGCTGAAATTGATGAACTTTTTAACACTATTACTGCTATTACTATTATTGAACTGAATTGAAAGAACATTGAACTGAGTTGAGCTGAATAACAAACTCTGCTGTAGAACTGCTATACAGATGAGTTTTTTCATAATTGACTGATTTTTCAACTTTAACATTATTTTCCTGTTTATTACTGTGCTGCTTTTCAACAATCGGTATTATATAAAGCACCATAGAAATAAATGTGACTTAATAAAGGAATAAACTGTTCTGTATTATGTTAGTTACATTTTTCTTTGTCAAACTGGCACAGTGAACATCTCTGGTTCCACTGAGTGTTTCTGCTCATGCAGCTAGAGCTTCTGACCAATAAAATGAGGTTTTGGTGAGCTAGAGCAAAAATTCTCAGGAACACTGACTGAAGGTGAAAACAGAAAGCGTTACTTCCTCTGTGCAATAACTCTGCACCCGCAGAAGCAGCTGGACCTTAAATTATATCAGTCTGACAGTTTGAAACATTACCGTTTTAATCATGTCACAGTAATCTGTCAATACGCTGCACTGAAGACAGCCGAGCGAGCGGAGAAACGGAGAGACTTGTGTCCTGACACACATTATGGAGATGATCTATTCAGGACATTTCACTGACATTTACCCATCTGTGCTGTAATTCCACAGAAAGCGCACACGCAGCTCTTAAAGCAGAAACGCTGGAGAAGCCCAGAGAGAGAAGCATCATACACTACTACAACCAGGGTTTTTCCTCATTCAGACACACTCTTTTGTGGTAGTTGGTCAATTACATAACAGTAATTAATTCTGTTGATTACTTTTGTTATCAGACACAATGTTCTACTTCGAAGTGCAATGGGAAGTCTGAGCTAGGACTGTGCTTCGAATGAAAATGTTGCTCCTTTACAGGATCTTAATAATTTACGTCATCTCTTAAAGGAATAGTTCACCCAAAAATGGAAATTAGCTTAAATTAAAATGTTTTTAACTTCAAACCCTTGCTTCTGGCTAAAAACGAGTTCTCTGTCCATAATAATGTTTCCTTCAGTGAAAAAGTCTTATCCTGAATCATGAGAGAAATCTGCACAGATCAAGCACCGTTAGAAGCAAAAACAGTCCAAAACAGCTCTAAACAAATATGTGGGTGGATTTTGATGTTTGATGACAACGGGATATGGACTTTTTCCACTGGAGGAAACGTTATTATGGATTATGGACTCATATTTTGACCAGAAGTGACGGTTTAAAGCTAAAACATCTTGATGATGAATTTGTTTCATGCAGCTTTTGGCATCACAAGACATTAACTGATGGACTGGAGTGCTGTGGATTACTTGTGGATTATTGTGATGTTTTTATCAGCTGTTTGGACTCTCATTCTGACGGCACCCATTCACTGCAGAGCATCCATTGCTGAGACACTGATGCAGTGACACATTTTTACAAACCTGATGAAGAATTTGGATGGCTTCTTGGATGGTTTGAGCACATTTACAGAAAATTTTCTTTTTGGGGTAAACGATTCATTTAAAATATCTGAAGCCAAACAATGCTAAGGTTTCCCCCAAAATATCTGAACAGAGTAGTGTTCATACCAAAGGACAAATAGATAATTTATAGAGGTCCAGGCTCAGCTATACGGCCGGAAGTGACGAAAAATAGAAAAAAAAATAATTTTTTTTTTAAATCGACTAAGGAAAACAACTAGCAAACTAATCAGCCTACATTGTGGCAACGTCCTTCCAAAATCTCTTAGAATCTTGCCGGATGGAAAGGAAAAAATGAAACAGACAGTGAAGAAGACAACTAGCGAACTAGATTTTGCAAGACTTGTGTCACTTCCGGACATAGCTGTATCCCTTCAAACCGTGCATTGTTTGTTGATTGGATGGAGGCGATTGGATGGTGAGCTTGAAGTCAACTGTAAGAAAGGGGCGGAGTTTAAGTGCACTAAATTATTGGATAAGTCCCATACGCGTCACTAGAGAGAAGCCTGCTGTTTCGCAGGAATACAAATGAACATGCACAGATTAGCTGTTTACAATAAAATTCATAGCACGCATTTACATAGACAATATAGTGAATTTTCATTTCATACCAACTTCAAAATTTCCCAGGCTAATGCAATGAGCAAATGAGCAACTAGTCACTAAATTTGCCAAAGTTCGCAAGGTCCAAAGCATTAAAGGGGTCATATGATGCGATTTCAAGTTTCCCTTTCTCTTTGGAGTGTTACAAGCTGATTGTGCATAGATAAGATCCCTGAAGTTGCAAAGACTAAAGTCTCAAAACCAAAGAGATATTCTTTATCAAAGTTAAGACTCTGCCACGCCCCCCTAAAACGGCT
>NW_015652166.1:829352-831945 GCF_001515625.1 Sinocyclocheilus rhinocerous
GTTCGTCCAATCACAATGCACTGGGTCAGCTGGCTAATCAGAGCAGACTGCGCTTGTCAAAAGGAGGGACTTTGTTGAAAACGAAGCGTTTGAGAGAGGCGGGGCATATACAGGAAAAATAATGTGTTTTTTGAACATTAAAGCATGTCAACATATTCTGTTACACCAAATACACAAAATAATGATCTTTAAAAAAGCATCATATGACCCCTTTAAATCTTTCACAGTTAAAGTAAATTAAGTATTTAAATGCATAACATTGGAAACTGTGCAATGTTTGTCAGCCAATAGTGATTCTGCTTGACTTCTTATACTTGCATCTGATATTATATAGTTCATAATCCGACACCAGTTAGCTTTAAAAAACTGACAGCAATCAGCAAACTTGAACTTAACCTCCAAGCTGTGTCACGGATGAGTGTAAAGAGCTCTGCTGATTATAATGGGGGTAATTTAGTGTTTGTTGTGTTGTGATGCACTGCTGACGTCCTGAACAGAGGTTATGTGACTGTAGGTCGTTTGTGGTTGCCGTCCAATGTTGCAACTTGCTTTATAAATACACATACTGGTAAAAAAAAATTATAGCCTGAATGCACTGTAAGTCGCTTGGGATAAAAGCATCTGCTAAATGCATACATTATTACATTATACACAATTCAACTCAGTGTGCTCATGTACCGTAGGTCCCACTTTAGTTTGGGGACCAATGCTCACTATTAACTTAACTATGACTTTTGCCTTAATAGTGCTGACGGAACAGAGTTTATGTGACTGTAGGTCGTTTGTGGTTGCCGTCCAATGTTGCAACTTGCTTTATAAATACACATACTGGTAAAAAAATGTATAGCCTGAATGCACTGTAAGTCGCTTGGGATAAAAGCGTCCGTCAAATGCATACATTATTACATTATACATTATACACAATTCAACTCAGTGTGCTCATGTACCGTAGGTCCCACTTTAGTTTGGGGACCAATGCTCACTATTAACTTAACTATGACTTTTGCCTTAATAAACTCTTAATTTGCTACTTATTAATTTGTAAGATAGTTGTTAAATTTAAGTATGGGGCAGGATTAAGAGATCTAAAATATGGTCATGCAGAATAAGGCATTAATATGTGCTTTATAAGTACTAATAAACAGCCAATATACTAGTAATATGCATGCTACTAAAGTGTTACCTATTTAATTTACTGGATGTCTTGCATCTTGAAAAACAGAAATTCTGCTGATGTGCAACAAAGGCCTAATATTATCTAGTTTGATTATGCTGAATACAAAAATATCAATAACAACTTTCCATCATGTAGAGTTTTTCACAAAATAAGAATGAACAGATTTTTAAATTACATTTATCAGCTTTAACGTAGTTCTCAAAATAACGAAAACCAACAAATGACAAAAATAAGTATTCAAATTATTCAACTTTTCAAAATAAGCTTTCGGTCCACAAAATTTGTAATTTTCTGTCATGTTGGATGCAGTAAAAACTTAAATTTAAGTATGGGGCAGGATTAAGAGATCTAAAATATGGTCATGCAGAATAAGGCATTAATATGTGCTTTATAAGTACTAATAAACAGCCAATATACTAGTAATATGCATGCTACTAAAGTGTTACCTATTTAATTTACTGGATGTCTTGCATCTTGAAAAACAGAAATTCTGCTGATGTGCAACAAAGGCCTAATATTATCTAGTTTGATTATGCTGAATACAAAAATATCAATAACAACTTTCCATCATGTAGAGTTTTTCACAAAATAAGAATGAACAGATTTTTAAATTACATTTATCAGCTTTAACGTAGTTCTCAAAATAACGAAAACCAACAAATGACAAAAATAAGTATTCAAATTATTCAACTTTTCAAAATAAGCTTTCGGTCCACAAAATTTGTAATTTTCTGTCATGTTGGATGCAGTAAAAACCAACAGATGTAGCAGAAAACATCTGGCTCATTTGTGCACTTTCTTCTGTCAATGGCCATAATTTTAACTTTGAAATCAGGATTAGGCATAGAATATTATATTATTTGGGCTGAGAATTGAACAAACAGTTGTATTCTGGCTCAGAGGAAGACAGGAACCATGTCTTTGAGGCAGTTTTTTCTGCTGATTAACAGAGAATACAAGACTTCACCTTACAAATGGTTGTCAAAAGAAAAATGCTACGAAATGCATCATATTTTGCTATTTTCATGCAAACTATTTTTGGATTTTGGAATTCGTTCAGCAAATATGATGCAGGTCGGTGTTATTTATTCCTGGATTATATACCATTAATATGGCATAAAAATGCTCCATCTATAAATGTTTTTTATATCAGTCAGTCACTTGCTGTCTAAAAGAGCAGTTTTTGGCCAGACTAAACTGCGATGCTAAGCAGACATTATGTGGGTAGTCTAGGGGTTGAACGACTTCTGATTTTTTTGAAGTCGACTTTTATGTGATGAAAGTCGAGTCGAAGTCGACTAGTCGCTGATGACGTCATTAATGAACAAATAAGTCTGGAGCTGAGACAAACACTTTGTGCACAGCTATGGCATATGACACAGCGCTGCCCACATGGCTGTTGCTCCTATAACAGCT
>NW_015652166.1:832162-847831 GCF_001515625.1 Sinocyclocheilus rhinocerous
GCTGTTTAAAACGTGCATTCTCCCATTCAATTTCGAGCATCCAGTAATATAATCACACTTCTTGTGATTCACACGGAGCGCTTTCAGAGTATGCATTTATTTGTCATTTGAACTGTTTGGAAACAGAGCGTAAATGTGGAAGTCCTTCAAAGATTTCTAATCCTGTTGCGCCCTCTATAGGACCAGCGACTAGTCGACGTCAAGCTTAAAGCGTCATGGCAGAGCACTGAAGTCGACTAGTCGATTAGTCGGTGCAACCCCTAGGGTAGTCAAAAGTCTGGTTCCTGTAAGACTATCCTCTATTTAGCATAACGGCTCGGGGCATGCTATGATCATGTTTGATCCGCACCTCTACTTACAGCGAGGTGGAGAGACGTTCCAGCGCAGGGTAGGAAAACAGGCAGAATGAATGTACACTTGAAATAAAGGTGAGCGAGACGAGGTAAGAGGAGCAGAGAGTCGTAACGACCTTCTGGTGTCAGAGACACAATGAAGTGCAGAGCGCACACCCACAGTCCCTCTGTGATCCCAGCATCCACGGCTCCTCAAGCTCTTACCACGGGAACATTACACATCTCGAGGAGGTCTGAGAGTAACTATGCCAGCATTTCTCTCAGCTTGTGCATTTACAGTGCTTTCCTGGCTACTAGTTGCCATACTTTAACCATTTTTACAGCTGTAGTTCCTTCAATTTATTATTAATACTTCTTTCTGACATTTTAAACATTTCTGCAAAGGCAAAGCGCAGTAACTGCACATATTCTTAAAACTGTTATGACTGAAATAGTCATTTTTACATTTACATTAAAACATTTATTTTGTTTAAGGCTTAATGTAGCTAAAACAAACTTGTTTGTAATAGGTTGTTTGCACATGACGTCACTGATGACGCTACTCAGTGCTGAACGCCACACGTAGACACGTAAATAAGATATTATTTGCAGAGAGCTTCACTGATTATAAAGGAACATCATGAGATTGCGATCAATTGAAGTGAGTGACAGCTTTTTAGTGATTATTTATTACTCCTGCACATCTGCCTGCATTTCCTCGCGCAACATTACACTGCTTATTTTATTTCAAGTAATGAAAGTGTCTTTTATGTTTTTAGTTTTAGTTAAAGCTACGCTTCGTAACATTAAAAAAGGTATCAAACAAATCCATCTTTCAAACCGTATCTTTACACTATGGAAGCTTGTTTCCACCACGAGATAAAAAAATAAATAAAAAGGTTACTTGCAACTTTTTAATTCACAATTTAGACTTTTTTCTCACAACTGCAAAAAAAAAATTAAATAAAATAAAACAACAAATAGCAAGATATAATCTCAGAAAAAAACAGAATTGTGAAATAAGTATGCAATTACCTTCATTTTTTTTATTCCGTTGTGAACAGGCTTCCATATTACCCAGATATACTTTGATAAACCTAATGATTTTTATTTTAGAGTGGATAGGAGTTACTTCTTTTATTCTCTAAAAACAAGGCATTAAAAATATATGTATTTTTCTTGTTTTAAGGCTAACAAACTTTAGAGATGTTTATGCTTTATGTTGTCCTAATATTGTTTTGCCAAGGTTTAAAAGTGGTCTACAAAGATATTAACACAGGGCGCATCTATTTCTACATTAGACTACAAAACTCATGTGATTTCATTCACATCCTCAGGTGGAGTCTGATTAGATATGGACATTAATATGAGTAATAAGCGCAGATGTCAGGGTGAACTATGACTTACTCTTGGAGTTTGCTGTCAGAGCAGAGGATGTACAGCACTTTGACTGCTTGAGCGGCCCAGCATGACTGATGAACCTCATCTGCGGATATGAAGCTGTCGCCCCTCGCTGCTGCGTCGGGAAATGAGGCGACCAGAGCGTCTGTGTTCAGAAGCCACAGCTGATAATTAAAAGAGAAAAGAAACTACCTGAAGAGCAGACTTAAAGGGGACATCACGAGTAAAAAAAAAAAGTCTCCTGGTTTCAGAGTTTTCTCTTTTGAATCAACTGCTGTCATGGCAGAGAAACAGTTAAATTAAAGTTTGCAAACAAACTTTGACGTTGGCTTGACAAAGCCTTGTTTGGAAGTTTGAAATAACTTTCGTTTGAAGATTTTACTTTAAGTCAATAAAATGCTATTAACATGTTCTAGTACATTGCAAAACTGTTTAAGCAAGTTGCTAACATGATTTAACTCGCTGCTAACATGTTTTAGCACAATTGCTAGCATAATTTAACATGTTGCTAACAAGTTTTAGCACACTGCTAACATGAAATAGCATGTTGCTACCAAGTTGTAACAGTTTGGTAGCATGTTTCAACACATTGCAAGTATGTTTTAGCACATTGCTAGCATGTTTTAACATGCTGTTAGCACATTGTACATGTTTTAACACATTGCTAGTATGATTTTGCACATTAGTAGCATGTTTTAGCATGTTGCTAACAAGTTTTTAGCACATTGCTAACATGAAATAGCATGTTGCTAACAAGTTTTAACAGTTTGGTAGCATGTTTCAACACATTGCAAGTATGTTTTAGCACATTGCTAACATGAAATAGCATGTTGCTAACAAGTTTTAACAGTTTGGTAGCATGTTTCAACACATTGCAAGTATGTTTTAGCACATTGCTAACATGAAATAGCATGTTGCTAACAAGTTTTAACAGTTTGGTAGCATGTTTCAACACATTGCAAGTATGTTTTAGCACATTGCTAACATGAAATAGCATGTTGCTAACAAGTTTTAACAGTTTGGTAGCATGTTTCAACACATTGCAAGTATGTTTTAACACATTGCTAGCATGTTTTAACATGCTGTTAACACATTGTACATGTTTTAGCACACTGCTAGCATGATTTTGCACATTAGTAGCATGTTTTATCATGTTGCTAACAAGTTTTAACACATTGCTAACATGAAATAGCATGTTGCTACCAAGTTGTAACAGTTTGGTAGCATGTTTCAACACATTGCAAGTATGTTTTAGCACATTGCTAACATGAAATAGCATGTTGCTACCAAGTTGTAACAGTTTGGTAGCATGTTTCAACACATTGCAAGTATGTTTTAGCACATTGCTAACATGAAATAGCATGTTGCTACCAAGTTGTAACAGTTTGGTAGCATGTTTCAACACATTGCAAGTATGTTTTAGCACATTGCTAACATGAAATAGCATGTTGCTACCAAGTTGTAACAGTTTGGTAGCATGTTTCAACACATTGCAAGTATGTTTTAACACATTGCTAACATGATTTAGCACATTGCTAGCATGTTTTAACATGCTGTTAGCACATTGTACATGTTTTAGCACACTGCTAGCATGATTTTGCACATTAGTAGCATGTTTTATCATGTTGCTAACAAGTTTTAACACATTGCTAACATGAAATAGCATGTTGCTACCAAGTTGTAACAGTTTGGTAGCAAGTTTTAACACATCGCAAGTATGTTTTAGCACATTGCTAGCATGTTTTAACATGCTGTTAGCACATTGTACATGTTTTAGCACACTGCTAGCATGATTTTGCACAGTATGTTTTAACAAGTTGCTAACATGTTTTAGCACATTGCTGGCATGATTTCACTTGGCTTTGTCAAACCAACATAATTAAAGTTAGTTGAACTGTTGACATGTTGGCACAGAGGGAAGGAAACTCCAGTATGTTTTTGACTAAAGCTCAGAGATAGATGGTGCAAAATGTTTTGCAAGAGACCCTGAATAACTCTGACTACGTTTACATGCACCTTCATAATGTGATCATAATGAGATATAGACAATATTATAACATTTACCTCATGTTAACGCAATATTTTGATCAAATTGAAGCGATTAAGCTCATATAGCAATCATAACTGCAGTAAAACAAGTGGTGTATGCTGCTTTTAACAGGCATGTTAACGCTTTAATCGCTTCTATTCCACTGTGACCAAAGTGTGCATGTGCTTGTAAGGTACACAATACAAATTAGGCATCACATTTTTTAATTTAATGCAGTATATTGATGGTCAAAAACATCCCTTGCATTGGGTGGGATATGTGAATACTAGCGGTAGAATAATGAAAGTTGCATGTAAACAGGATGCTAAACATCTGTTAAGTCCTTGCTCTGATTATTGGAAATAATCACATTATTTTGCACATGTAACAAAATTAACCTTTTAGTACATATACACTGAAACATTTCGAAAGGATTTACTGAAAAAATCTAGAAAACTGTTTTTCATTCAAAAATTGCTAGTAAGTTTAAATAATTAAGTAACATCAATGTGTATTTTTTTCGATGCAAGACTGAAAAAGTATTTTCTTGTCAAACATACTTCAATTAATCTATGTTGTATTTACATCATCTTCCATTTTTTTTTTTTTTTTTTTTTTTGGCAGTGTATTTTTTTTTTAACAGTTTGGTAGCATGTTTCAACACATTGCAAGTATGTTTTAGAACATTGCTAGCATGTTTTAACATGCTGTTAACACATTGCACGTTTTATCACACTGCTAGCATGATTTTGCACATTAGTAGCATGTTGCTAACAAGTTTTAGCACATTGCTAACATGAAATAGCATGTTGCTACCAAGTTGTAACAGTTTGGTAGCATGTTTCAACACATTGCAAGTATGTTTTAACACATTGCTAACATGATTTAGCACATTGCTAGCATGTTTTAACATGCTGTTAGCACATTGTACATGTTTTAGCACACTGCTAGCATGATTTTGGACATTAGTAGCATGTTTTAGCAATTTTGCTAACAAGTTTTAGCACATTGCTAACATGAAATAGCATGTTGCTACCAAGTTGTAACAGTTTGGTAGCATGTTTCAACACATTGCAAGTATGTTTTAGCACATTGCTAACATGATTTAGCACATTGCTAGCATGTTTTAGCATGCTGTTAGCACATTGTACATGTTTTAGCACACTGCTAGCATGATTTTGCACATCAGTAAAAAAAATTTAGCATGTTGCTAACAAGTTTTAGCACATTGCTAACATGAAATAGCATGTTGCTACAAGTCATACGCATTTATACGGCGCTTTATACAAAACCGCTTCAAAGCAGTTTCGCATTAATAAACAGGAAAATACAATAGAAATGGTTTTAGACAATACACATGGTTTCAAAGCAGCGTCAAAGTAATAAACAGGAGAATAACAGTTAGTGCTGTAAAATTATTCAACTATAAAATAAATTCAATTTCAGCTATAAGGCAGCACAGCTCTACAGAAGACAATAGTGTCATTTACTTCAGTGTGGTTTAAATTTTTATGCACTTTGCATGAAAAATTGTTTAAAATGCGAGCTATAAATATGAATAACACTGTCACAACGTGATACGCTAACAAAGCCATCCATAAATACTATATCTATAGGCTAGTTTTTACCCTAAAACACATACTGTCCTTTCACTTCCCCAGTTCTTTTAACACACAGTAGTCTGAATACACACAATAAAGAAAACACAGTAAAAACTGATATTTTCTGATCTCAAGACAATTATTAATAGCCTACACACTCTTTTCTCTTTTCTCTTCACTCACTCCACATTCACTCCCGTTTTGTCTGCACACAAGTATCAATGTGCAATTAATCGACAATGCTGAACTCAATTAACCTGATTTAACATTCCTGATATGGGCGAAACTCATGATATCTCTAGTTTGTGAAGTGGCTCTCAGTGATTCGAGGAGTTCATCAAAGAGGACGTATGTCAACGCAGAAGACATGAGTTATTCAAGTTTATAAAAACATGAGGGTGAGTAAATGCATGCTCATTTGTGGGTAAACCATCCCTTTAAAATACAGGCAAAACACAAAAAAACTACAGAACTTACAATCACTAAAAATAGACCTTTGCAAACAGATAAACAGACTATTTTTGCTTCAAAAGCACAGCACTTTTATAAATACCCAAGGGTCAGTAACATAACATTTCAAAGCATATTAAAGAGTCTCAGGCTGTTGCTAATGGCAACAATGAATGGCCAATATGCATCATGGGTAATGGATGACATCATGATTTATACATAAATAAGCTCTGGTTTTCTTCATTTGCACTCGTGTCAAATGACTCAATGGTGTGTTACCACATTATTCCGCTGCTTTGCTTTCCTTACCTGCAGTGACTTCCTCTCCCAGCGCCGCAGAGCAGCTCCTGCAGGACACCATCACATGCTTGCTGCTGCGCTTCTGCTGTGGACAAACACAAAAGCTGCTTCATATGGCAGTGGTTACATGGTAATACATATTACAGGTCGAGTCAGTTCACTCGGCAGGCATATTCATAACACACTCAGCTGGAAACAGCAGCTATTTGAAGTGTGATTTAAACCTTTTCTATTGTCAGCTTCAGATGAAAAGTTGAATGGAATACTAAAGTTCAGTCATCTTTTTTTGTTTTGTTCAATGTTTACACATTTTGTAAGTGTTTACTGGATTTCTACCATTCCACCCTATTATGAAAGTTATTCTGGAAAAAAATAAATAAAATAAATGTAGTCCTTAATTTACAGGAAATATAAACTATTGTTCAAAAGTTTGGGGTCAGTAAGATATTTTGAACAAAATTCATTATTTTATTCACCAGTGATGCATTAAATTGATCAAATGCATTTAAGGACATTTATAATCTTAGGTGAAAAAGATGTTACAAAAGCAGCACAACTGTTTTCAACATTGATAATAATCAGAAATGTTTCTTGAGCAGCAAATCAGTATATTAGAATGATTTCTGAAGATCATGTGACACTGAAGCCTGGAGTAATGATGCTGAAAATACAACTTTGATCACAGAAATAAATTACATTCTACAGTATATTCATATAGAAAAGAGTTATTTTTAATTGTAATAATATTTCTCAATATTACTGTTTTTATTGTATTTTTGATCAAATAAATGCAGCCTTAATGAGAAGAAGATAAAATAATCAATCTTACCGATTCTAAACTTTGATATAAATGATAGCTTAATTCAAAATGTCATTGGTTAGTTTATGAAGAACTGCAAACCCATTTTTGGATGACAAAATAACTAGCCTAGCTTATTTTTTAAGCTAAATCTGCAATCCCGTGACTTGCTATTTTGCTAACAGGCTTGGAATATTGCAAACCTCATGCAACATGAGCAGAAAATAAAACATTCTCATGTAATGCTTATTTTGACCTCCTGAGGCTGAACACTTCTTTTCACTAAGCATTTGTTTTAAAAAGTGTTTCACACTCCTGCACAAAAACGGCAAGTCATTTTTCAACTTGTTTTCAAACTTCTGCTTCGACTGTATGCTGAAAATATTTAGTTAAAAAAAAAAAATCAATAAGAAAACCGACGACTGTGTGCTGAAGTCATTTAGGATTGAAAAAGTGCTGGAAAGCATGTTTTCATCTCCTCGGCATGGCCACAGGCTACACACAGATTGAGCTCGAGAAAGAGAATCAATCCCTCTTAAAGACATTACCGCTTCTCCTCCACAGCCCGGCCGAGCGTAATGTTTTTAAGAGTGGATTTCCCCTACGCCTCTTCAGCCTTTATTGTGATGAAAGCAAGCCATCTGCCTCCTCTGTCAACCCTCAGGCTGTGTAAGTCAGATCTGTGCACTACTTAGGGTGTATATCACAACTGCATGTGTCTTCAGAGCTCTGAAGCTTCACTGTTTTGGCAGGCAGGAATCAGACGTTTAGAAATCAGTAAGAGTGCTGTTTTTGCTTAATTGAATCATGCATCTCTAAACTCCACAGCTTACCTCTGCAGAGGCTTTCTGAAGCGAGTTCTCTTCCCGTACGAGGGTCTGCTCACAGCTGCTGTCCCGAGCCAACAGAAGAAACGTGTCCCCGACCAGACAGTCTCCTTCTCGCGGGAGCAGCTTCTTGTTTGCGAAGGGATCGGGGTGGCAGCACCAGTCGTCCACTAATGCATTCCAGTTCCCATTGGGCAAAGGAAGAACTCGCCCAAAAGTCCTTTAGGAGTAAGAAGATAGTCTGATAATAGCTGAACACTGAAATAATGTGTCTGACAGTGAATTTATCACTATGCTTTCATGCACTACTTCACCAAATCAATGGAAATGAAAAAGAATGAATAGTAACCTGTCTTGAAGCACCATGGAGCCACAAGACTGGCACAGGAAGGAGTACGTCACATTGACCCGCAGCTGTCCAATCACACTGCAAGGAGCTTCTGGAGGAAGAAACACAGAACAAACACAAATAAAGCATACCAAGAGATGATACTTGTTTGGATAACCAATGATTCATCTGATGATACTGATTATTAGATAGGGTCAGAAAACACTAGCATCTGTAGAGAGCTGGGTATTATTTATTAATCAGAGTGTTTATTAAAATTAAAATGTTACTATTTTATTTGTTATTTCATTTTTAAATTGTAGTATTTTTGTTATGCTTTTTTGTAATTTCTTTGTAAATATTTATATTTAGCTTTAATTTGGTTTTTATTTCAGCTTTAGCTTTAGTAATTTTGGCACTTCCACTTAAAAGTTGTATTTCAGTTAGTAGCCAAGGCAACATTTTTAATTTCTATTTAGTTGCTTTAAGTGCTTTATCTGAAATTTATAAAACAGATAGTTCCGGTCCTTGATTCTGATTGGCTGAGCCGCGTTCGAAGCTGTTGTAAATTACTCTACAAACACACACCTTTGTTTACTTCTGTGTGTTGCTCGGCTACCGCTTTGTTGGAACTACATTGTTTGGTGGAAGAATACTGTTTTTATTAATATCATTACACTTTATTTGCTCTGTTTTATTTTGTGAAACCTTACTACGTATATGGAATAACCGTTTTATAAAAGCAATAAGCCCCGTGAAGCCCGGGTTTACAGTCAATTTATAACAGCTAACAACGTGCCTAACAACGCCCCTTAGCTGTTATAGCTGTTATAAATTCACTGTAAACCACGGCTTCTTGGGGCTTATTGCTTTATTATATTTAGTCTTATTTGAGCTTTATTTCAATTAATAATCAGTTTTGGTTAACAATAATAACGCTTTTATAGAGCATTGCAAAGATTGTCAAATATAACAAACAGTAAAAAAAAAATCTAAACTAAAAATACTGGGACAAATAGGTTCGAGCCAGCTAACTCTGAGGTGTTCTGACAATATTTATTCATATTTCCATTTTATTTATTAATATTGTAATTTTTCAAATTTTTATTTAAATGTTTTAATATTTAGCTTTTTTTTTTTGTTTTAGTAATTTTAGTACTTCAACTTACACTTATATAATTTCAATTAGTTGTCAAGGCAACATTTCTGTGCTTTACGTTTTTTTTTATCTAATATTTATATTTTATTTTATTTCAGCTTCATTTCATTTCAAAGAAATTTTAGTTTTAGTTAAAAATAACACTAAAATAAATCATTGCAATGATTTTCAACTATTCAATTGAATTCCTTTAATTTCAGGTTAATATGTATAACGCTGTATAGTTTCAAAACATCTTTACAGAAAATCCATGTTTCTAAATTACAATCACGAGTAGAAAACTGCTGTATGGGTCAAAATTATCGATTTTTCTTTTATGCCAAAAATCATTAGGACATAAGTAAAGATCATGTTCCATGAAGATATTTTGTACATTTCCTACCGTAAATATATCAAAACTTAATTTTTGATTAGTAATATGCATTGCTAAGAACTTCATTTGGACAACTTTAAAGGAGATTTTCTCAATATTTTGATTTTTTTGCACCCTCAGATTCCAGATTTTCTAATAGTTGTATCTCGACCAAATATTGTCCTATCATAACAAACCATACATCAATGGAAAGCTTATTTATTCAGCTTTCAGATGATGTATAAATCTCAATTTTGAAAAATTGACCCTTATGACTGGTTTTGTGGTCCAGGGTCACAAATAATAAAAAATCTAGCTACTTAAATTGGTTTTCTGGGATAAAAAGTTTTGAGTTTTGAGCTGACTCTGAGTTGTTCTGACATGAAGTAAAGCTCAGGCTCAGAGTAGCAGGTCACATTACTGGACTTTGCTTTGTTCTTCACTGATCTGTGAATCTGGTGTGTGTGTGTGTGTGTGTGTGTGTGCAGATCATGCACTCATTCCTCTCATTCCTCAAATAAATCCAATGAGAATCAAATAAGAGTACACACACACACACACACACACACACATATATATATATATATATATATACACACTACTTGCCATATAACAAAGCCAAGTGTACATCTCGTGTTAAAGCTGAATAAAAAGTTGATCACAAAAAATAAGAGCGACTCTTTTAAAGACCTCCAGATGCTGGGGTTTGGTGAGAAAGTGCTTATGGGTAATAATCAGCGTGTACCTGTCGGCTGCTCCACCTTGAGCCGCAGTCTGAAGTGTGATCCGTGTTGAGTGTTTCCAGGACTCCTCTGGCACGACGTCTCCAGCAGACTCACCGCCGGCGTTAGCTTCACCCGATAGGTCCTGTCTGGGGTCTGGACGCTCAGGACGGAGTCTTGCTTAGACTCGATCTTCACATCTGCATCATCCCTGACAGCGTCACTGCTGAGGGGGTCAAAGAAGAAGTCACTGGTGAAACATTCATGATAATAAACTAGATTTCAGAGATGTTTGTCCGTGTAAAACATGCTGCCTCAATGCTAGGGTGTTGAAAAGTGTCCACTCAAGTCTCTATAATATTCTTCGGTGACAATTTATTTTGGTACACGTTACATGTACTTAGAATTAAAATAACAATGAATTATGCATAATTACATGCAAGTAACCTTTCATCAAATCCACTTCAAATGTTGACTACAATATAAAAAGGACCTTAAGATAAAGCCTTATTAAAATTATACAGTTGAGCTGAAATTGAAAATGTTAAAATTTTAATAAAAGTGATTTTTTTTTTTTTTTAAAGTCAGTTTTCTCTCAACACCTATGTGTGTTTCTGTAAGCATCAAACACTATCAGAAAAGATTCACCATGGACGGCTGTAAAAATAATGCTATATTTACAAAGATACATTTCAACTGTACCACCTAATTGTCCACATTATTATATAATTATTATGCATGATGCAAGGTTAATAAGTTCTTATTAATTGGCAAATTACACAAAATATTTATGTTTTATAAATCTATTCCTGACACATGAGGACTTAAAAAAAAAATTTTAACTAGGAAAAACTAAAAAGTGAGCTGTGGCCAAAACAACGTATTAAAACTACTTTTGATTTTAACATTCATATACATTTCTAGCAGAAAGGTTGTAAAAAACCCTGTCCAATACTGACATCTGGTGTTGCATTTCTGCACTACTGACTGTTTGAGTGTAAAGCTACTCCACCGAGTATGTTAACAAGTACAGTTAACCGGCTACTAGCAGAAATTATTATATGTTTAGTATTCTCTGGTGTTGTTTCGTGATCCGTCATAGCGTGCATTCTGAAAATGTAAATTACTACCTAATTACCAGAGCAAATGTAATGAGGACTTAAAAAAAAAATTTTAACTAGGAAAAACTAAAAAGTGAGCTGTGGCCAAAACAACGTATTAAAACTACTTTTGATTTTAACATTCATATACATTTCTAGCAGAAAGGTTGTAAAAAACCCTGTCCAATACTGACATCTGGTGTTGCATTTCTGCACTACTGACTGTTTGAGTGTAAAGCTACTCCCCCGAGCAAAAATGGCTTAAATTTCCTTTGTCTTTCCCCCTTTTTCTTGTTGAATTGGACTCTCTTGTTTCATCTCTTAGACTTACAAATAACAAAAAGAGTGCCACATTTTTGATGTATTATGACAACTTTTCTAAAAGAATGTAAGTTTATTTTTTGCACTTTTATGTATCGATAATGCAAATCCAGAATATTTGTTTTCTGTTCTTATTTTTATAATTGCCTTTTGTTGGAATATATTCATGTCTCGCTTCCCTGTTTCTGTATGTTTTGTAATAATAATAAAAAAAAGTCTTCAATTAACAGTTTTCCACGATACTCCTAAAAACACTGTACGGTGTTATTTTATCTGTGTAGATCATACTAGATACACATAATATTATTAGGAAATTAGGCATTTAATTGACACTTACATAAAAAAACACTGTCCAAACAGTATTTATTAGAAAGACAGATATTAACTAACTAAATAAATAACTAACAAATTGTCTAAACACACAAGAAGGAGCGTGAATACGTTTTGTTATGTATAATATAACATAATATAATATATAATATAATATTAACAAAATTATATACCGGTAGTTAAAGATTTCACGAAATTAAAATGCGTAAACAAATCAACTTAAATGTTAGGCTCCTTTATTAGTTTAAAAATATTGAAAGGGGTCAGAGTATGTCTTTTGTTGAAGAAAAAAATCAATCTGTAAGCTTCTGAAGGACTTTTATTTATTTATTTAAAAAAAACAATTTTTTTTAAGTATAACAAAAAAATCACAAGTTTACAGAACAAATTGGCATACAACTTACATTCAAGGACAACAGTTTTAAAAAGGGCTTAGACTAACACAGAATAAAAAAAAGAACAAAAAAATACCATTAAACAAAGAACATTCATTCTTTAAACCATCTATATTAATACATATAGATTAAACACAGGGGATAAAAAAAACATTATAATAAATTATATTTATCAAATAAATCTAACAAGATTCCAGATTTTTTATTTTTTGTTTTTGACAAAGTTTTTGAGTATTGTCTCGAATAATTCTTAAATACTATAAACATGGGGGGGATTTAAAAAAAATCTACATTTGTGAATAAAATTCTTCGCTGCTTCTGAAGCAGGCAGACTTTCGCGGCAGTGCTGGTATGCGCATGCGTAGTTTTTTTATTTGTATTTTTTATTTTTTATTATGAAACACAGAATGACATTAATATACTACATGCCAGGGAGCAAGAAAATAATGTACCTTTTAAGAAAAGATTCACAGTTTTTACAGCTTTCTTACTGGAAGACTCAGAAATCAAATACGTATACAGTTTTAACTCTTCCAGAAAAAGGTTAAAGAAAGGCTTACACTTACAATATTTACGTTTGTGTACAAATGCGCATGCGTAGTTTCAGCGCGCGGACTTGAGTCGTGACGTCAAGCAGTGCGCGATCGGCGGTGGCGGGAGATTTTCCAGAGTTTCGTCGAGCTAGTTCGTGTTCAGGAGAAAAACATTAGCGAGTAAAATGTGGAACCAAGGTATGTGGTTTAGTAATGACTTGTGTGTAACACGCTGTGGCTCCTAGCTTACTGAGTTTTGCTAACTTGCTAATAAGACTCTTGAGAGCTCAGTGTGATGTAGTTGTGTTGTCAGGATGTCTGTTACTCGCACTACAGTCATGCTTCACAGTGAGTATGTCGATGTTGGTTTACACATGGAGTGGTCTCGATGGAAATAGAAGCTATTTCTATTTTGGCAGGTAAATACGGCGAGGCCAGTATGGCTGGATATACACAGTCTCCAGGAGGGTTTGGGTCTCCAGCCGCCTCGCAGGGAGGAGACAAGAAAGCGGTCAGTAGTCTGCCTCAACTCGGTATGAAACCTGTCAGGGAGATGTGTCTGTGTATATGTATTATATATAACTCAAAACAACAACAAAAAGCAGAATAAGAATACAATGTTGCCTAAAGAAGCTTAAATGTAAGTAGAACTAATTATTAATACAGTACACAGTACAGTACATTTATGCACATTTAAATTCCCAATTCTAGTTACTATAATGCATCTTTTATTTATTTATTTTTAATATTTAAAAATTCATTTTTATTACGTATTCATGCATTTTATGGTGTATGCTTTGCGTCCTTCAAAGTTAAAGTTTATGACTTTCAAAGTTATCGTCTTTCATCAGATGTTTATTATCTTTAGTCTGTCTCTTCAGAAAATAGACCACAAATAAATGATGACACCTTCTCTTGCTTGGGAACAGTGTTGTTGTTTTGTTAACTAAGCCTAAAACTATTAAGATAATTTGCAGTAAGTTGTAGCAAAGCTGAAATAAAATATGAAAAAAAATATATTTAAAATATGAAAACTGAAAATCAGAAATGTTGCAGCTACCTGAAAGAAATACTAATTACTAGTTAATTACTAAAACAGAAATAAAAGTATATCAAAGCTAAATAGAAATATAAAAAACAACTAATAAAATTGAAAAAAAGCACTGTTTAAAACATTCATATATACTACAATAGTATATATATAATAGAGAAATAGCACTACTTGTGAATGTGTACAAATTTTGCTGTCCACAATGAGTGTTACTATCCCACCAGGGGTATGCTTAATTAACATAAAAATAATAAACAAAGTAATAAAAAAATAATGACTGGCTTTTACTATTTTAAAATTATATATGTCCCAGACATTTTCTTGACTGGCTTTTGCTGACACACACATGACATTCTACAACTTTAGTTTTCAAGTCGCGTTTCATTTTCAACCTGAAAGCTATAGTCATTGAAGCAGGGTGACAATAAAGTCTGTTGTGTGATGTTTGTGTGTGTTGTGCAGAGAACTCGAGCGCAGCAGATCGTTCCCTGCACCGTGTCCCAGCTGATGTCTGCGGTGCAGGCGGAGGACGTCTTCAAAGTGGGAGAGGTAGAGATCGCCCAGGTGAGTCTGATAACATAAAGGCTGCGTTTACACGGCAAGTCTTAATGCACAAATCCGATCTTTTGACCATATCCGATTTTTTGGCACGTCTGTTTACATTCACTTTAGACACAACTGGTATCCGATATCTGTGTTTATATTAATTCCCACCCAAAAGGATTGTCTGCAGTGATCGCTTTACTATGCACATGGTAGACCCTCGGGTTTTAAATGGCCGTGCTTTTAAAATTATTTATATAATTCACGTCGAATGGCCATTATTATTTGCCAGCATGGACAACGGCTGTCATGGATGTTTTGCAGCACAAAATCTACGCGGTGCCAAGATGGCGACGGCTGGCTCCGCCTACTTCAGGCTTCAAAATGCTCGTCGGAAGTCTACGGGTTACGTCACGGACACTACGTCCATGTTTTTATACAGTCTATGGTGTAAAATCGGCCAAATTTACATCTGCATTTTGCCATCAAAGTCAGGGAACACAAACTCAATCACCCAATAGACCTTTATCACAGTGGAATTGATTACCGGAAGTGCTCGTCGAAGCAGTGTATCGATTCTTCCGGTTATGTATATTTTTCAATGTGCTGTAATCACCTGGTTAATGAGCACCTGCAGGATGATTTCAAAATCCGGACATTTTCAGAGACAGATGAAGAGAGATTCTGATGATTACTGTGCACAGAATTTTTTTTTTTTTTTAGTTTTTCAGCCATTTTGACAGCCCTAGCGTATGTTAATCGAAATATAAACGCCTTAATCGCAGTATTGCCGCTCTGACCAAAGTGTGCATGTGCTCGTGATATACATGAATGACGTGATACGCACCTGTAATAATACGCAGATGGCGGTAAAGAAAGCGTCGCATTTCTGGGAAAACACAACTCGCTGTCACCAGTCTCTGTTACCCTCATCCAGAAACGACGAGTAGAACGCGACGGCAGCGTAGGCAAACGAATTGCCATCATATTTCTATGGCGCTGTAAAAGCATGGAATACAACAATACACAGGGCTCACAAAATCGCTAGCCCGACGTCCCGGGGCTATTGTGTTTTCCAGTCGGGCTACCAAAATGT
>NW_015652166.1:847925-849700 GCF_001515625.1 Sinocyclocheilus rhinocerous
TGGTCAGATCAATGCAAATATCAACTCATGTTTTTACGCAGCAAACACATAGAGTAGTTAAATGTGCCTTCTAAAAATCTAAACAATTAAGACGGTAATATTTATACGTTTTAAATTGAGAATTTATATGCTTGATTTATCCCTTTTCATAAAAATGGTCTAAAGGTAAACGGGAGCGAAAAGCTTTGCTCTTGACATGTAAACATCATAATGTGAATAAGTCCTTACTCTGATTATTGGAAATAATTGCATTATTCGTGTGCATGTAAACATAGTCAATGATGTGACGCGATCAAATAGAGGCGTGCACTAATGCAGCAAACATGTCTGCAGTGTGGAAACATTTAAACTGTCCGAGAAAGACGCAAAAATCATTACAAGCACCGAAAAAAAACGCTGATGGGAAAGTGTTAACGTTTGTCATTCCCAGCACTCTGTATTGGGGTTCTAATAAACCTGTCAGGCTTTATTTTGCATTAACAAACGACTGACTGCACATTATTTGTATTTACTTACCAAAAATGAAGTCTGTGAGATTGGTTTACTAAAAGACAAGTATATATTGAATTAAGCTTAAATTATTTTAGCTCAAACCGAGTGCTTGTGAGTCAGAAGCAGACCACTCTTTAAGATCTCTTTAAGTAAATCAATCTCACAGGCTTTAAGAGCAGAAAGACTCTGTTCATTTTGTAGAACAGTAACTATTTGGATAAAATGTCTTTTAAAACAGTGTACATTTTTTTTGTGTACCGCCTGAGGATGCTCTTGGTGGTTCGTGTATCATAGAAACACTTCTCTAAATAACTACCCTTAAAATACCACAGTGCCACAGTATGTGTGAGCGAGAGAAGTGTGTGAAGTCATGACGCTCCGAACAGATCACACATGAACAAACTCACCCCTTTTATCACTTTTCTCTGTCATTTTCATTAAAGTATTTTTGCATATTTTAAAAACAAGTAGGTAGGGCTGAACAATTAACTTTTTTTTTATCGTGATCATGATTTCTGCTTTTCTCGTTGACGCATAATCGCCTGCAATTATTTTACACTGGTTATATCCTGAAAACGTTTCATTTCACATTTGTGTTATCTTGCATCATTAACAAGCCCCCACAAGCGTTGATGGTTGCGGTTTACAAATATCAAGAGTTGAAATCCCCTAATAAGAGCTTTTCTCTTAAAGGTGCAGTGTGTAATATTTAGGATCTATTGACAGAAATGCAAAATAATATACACAACTATGTTTTTAGAGGTGTATAAAGACCTTACATAATGAACCGTTATGTTTTTATTACCTTAGAATGAGCAATTTCTATCTACATACACCACAGGTCCCCTTACATGGAAGTTGCTATTTTGCTATTTCCGCCATATTTCTTACAGTAGCCCTAAACCAGGGGTGGGCAAACTTGACCCTTCCAGGCCACTTTCCTTCAGAGTTTAGCTCCAACCCTAATCAAACATACTTGAACCAGCTAATCATTGTCTTCAAGACTACTAGAAGGCTACAGGCAGGTGAGTTTTATCAGGGTTGGATCAAATCTCTGCAGGAAGCCTCTTTGTCGCCATCTCTGTTTGAAAACCTGCAATTGCAGCTGTTTGTGGAATTATCTTCTTTGTGTGGGTTGTGCACTGCACGGCTCCAGCGTGGATGAATCTAATGTTTTGAGGAGTGTGTGTGTGTGTGTGTGTGTGGCACCGCACCGGTGTGGATATTTACTGTACTTCACAATCACAGATTCTAGCTACGTCTTGGAATATATGACCCAAATA
>NW_015652166.1:850413-867232 GCF_001515625.1 Sinocyclocheilus rhinocerous
CTTAATTTACCTTTGTAAAGAAACCTCAATGCTTGACTGGCTACTCTCTGCTGTCTCAGACGAAGACATCTTTGTCCTGAGTCGGCCACCGTAGCTTCTCTGTGTAAAAAATACCTCTGTTTAAGTGCTCTGAACGTGAACGCCAGGGTCATGATGGTGAAACAGGAAAGTAGTTGTGCAAGCGGTCATTTCTGATATACTTATGCAAGCATTTTCTCTAGTATGTTTTCACATAGGCCCTTTATTTTTGTCTTTGTCAAGTGACTTGATGGCTTTTTTTGTCTGGATTTGTCTAGGTAACTATTGTTGGTGTGATCAGAAACACTGATAAATCCACAATCAACATCCAGTATAAGGTGGATGACATGACGGCAGCTCCCATGGATGTGAAGCAGTGGATCGACACAGAGGTACAGCTTTAGATGGATTTGAGCGTTGTTTCGAGAGTTGTAATCATATTGAAATTTGATTTGTAGTTCACTGAAACCATTAACAATCATATTCGTTACTTGAAAATTTAAATATAAATAAATGTATCTATAAATAAATACATTTATTTCAGCTAGTTTTCATTTAATTTAAATAACTAAAATTGAAATCAATACAGATTATATAGATGTATTTAAACAAAATCAAGAACCATTAAAAATTACAAAATGCAACAGTTACTAAAAATGAAAATGTTAAATATTAAGATAAAAAACTAGTTCAAAATATGAACAAAAACTATAATAATATCCCAATGATACAAAACTGGCATTTGAATGAGTAAATAAAGTCATGGACATTTCTATAGTGAATAGATTTGTCTTGTTATCCTCAGCTATTTAAACAAAATCAAGAACCATTAAAAATTACTAAATGCAACACAGTTACTAAAAATGAAAATGTTAAATATTAAGATAAAAAACTAGTTCAAAATATGAACAAAAACTATAATAATATCCCAATGATACAAAACTGGCATTTGAATGAGTAAATAAAGTCATGGACATTTCTATAGTGAATAGATTTGTCTTGTTATCCTCAGCTTTGTTTGCTAGATAAGCTAGAAATTGTCCTTTTGAGTGCAAAAAATGGTCTTAATGGTTTTAATTCGCACTTTGTCCTTGCACTAAAAGCCTTTAAAAAGTCTTAATCGGCGCAGAAAGGCTTAAATTTGTAGTCATAGCAATAAATGTTTCATGCATTGCGAAAATTAATATCTTCCTCAGTATTTTTGTTTTTCAATACAAATATCTCAACATCCTTAAATCAAGGTAATTTAATTTACTTGAGATGCAAATTTTTTGAAAATTTGAACACAATTGAGTTTATGCTTTAAACAAGAACAAATATCTGTCATTGGGGAATGAAACCTTATTTTCCATTTGAATTCTTAGCCCATTGACAGACACTTGTTTAAATCATTAACTCGCTTCATTTTGATAAGTTTCTCATAAAACAAGAGTTCTGATTTTCTGTCTTTATGCTTCAAGTAACTGTATCTTCATTTAAGAATCTTTAGATATTTGCACTGGAAAAAGAGACAAAAATTCTGAGGAAGAAAATCACAGTGTGGTTTTTGCAGTGTGATCAGAAGGTACAGCAAAAGTTATTCCCATTTTCCAGTGTTTGGCAGCAGAGCTATTCAAACCTTAAGCTGCGTGCGTGTGTGTGTGTGTGTGTGTGTGTGTTTGTATTCGTGCGTGTCTTGGTCTTGCTTGGTCTTAAAAAGGTCTTTAAAAACTCTTAAATTTACCATCATCAGACTAGGGCTGTGCGATTTGGGGGAAAATATCAAATTGCGATTTTTTTTGACAGATATTGCGATTTGATTTGCGATTTTAAATTTGCAAAGTCAAGCTTCAGCTCAATATTGTCAATAATGTGCAGCACAGTATGGGTATCATTACCCTGCTGAAAAAAACAATAGAAACCATCACAGCAGGGCAAGTAAGATTGCAGCTCAAGTCTGGCAGTCATGCATATGCTCTGGAACAAAGTAATATCGCGTCCACATCGCAGGCTTTGCGATTAGGAAATCGCAACGTCTCAAATCGCGATTTCGATTCGATTTCGATTAATCGCACAGCCCTACATCAGACCTACAGAAACCCTGATAAAATTGTTTAAATGTCTTTATTTAGAAAGCAATGTCATGGAAATTGACTGATCAAAAAGTTTTGGAGCCCTGAGGTTAATAACCTTCATATATTTATTTTTAAGTCTTTTTGTTTTTCCAGGACATGGGTGTGGATAACTCAGTCATCCCTCCAGGCTCTTACGTCAAAGTCTCCGGCAACCTCCGCTCTTTTCAGGTGAGAACTTGTGTGCAATTAATTAAAATCTAAATTAAAGTGCTGTTTTATATGTGCTTACATGTGTAAGTTGAAGTGTGGATGGAGTTGTTGCACTATTTAATTAAAATATAATTTCCTGTGCATTCTGCAGTTGAGAAATGATAGAATCTTTTTTTACTTCATGCAATAAAGATCACCGTTTATTGCTGGAAGACTGTTGGTGAGGCCAGCAGGTTCATAACTCCCTTGTGTTTATCTTCAAATAGAGTAACCCTACATGCCCATTGGTCTCTATCCATCATGGCTCCCTAAACATCTTCAGTAATATATATGTGAATAGTATATAAAACACCAACCAGGAGTGTTTGGTCTCATTGCAGAATAACCGGTCTTTGGTTGCGTTCAGCGTCCGAGTGCTGGAGGACATGAATGAAGTCACTTCACACATGCTGGAGGTTGTGAACGCTCATATGCAGCAGAGCAAACCACAGAGCATGGTGAGACTAGCATATCCTTCTCACCCCACACTTCTGCTTTTCTCTCACTCACACTGCAGCTCATAGATTACATTTATTATATGCTTATCTGTGCTTATATGCTTATGATATGATATGCTTATGATAGGTTTGGTTATGAATTAAACTAATACAGGGTTCCTGCAGGTCCTTTATGTCTTAGAATGTACTGCTCAGAATTTGAGCCCATAAAAAGCCTCAAATATCTGAAATAGTAAAGTCTTAATGATCATTTGCTTACATTTGTGTCCTGAGACGTTAAAGGGTTAGTTCACCAAAAAATGAAAATTCTGTCATTAATTACTCACCCTCATGTCGTTCCAAACCAGTAAGACCTTCGTTCATATTCAGAACACAAATTAAGATATTTTTGATAGAATCTGACAGCTCTCTGACCCTCCCATAAACAGCAAGGATACTAACACGATCAAGGTCCAGAAATGTAGCAAGGAGATCGTTAAAATAATTCATGTGACATCAATGGTTCAACCGTAATTTTACAAAGCTACGAGAATACTTTTTGTGCGCAAAGAAAACAAAAATAACGACTTTCACCCTATAGCGCCATTTTGGAGAGTATCACATACGTAGTCAATGTATGCAACGTATGTCCACGGCAGGGGCGGAGCCAGGGTGTGGCCAGTAGGGTTGTGACGGTGAGGAAATTTTCCCACCTGTTAATCGACGTGTGACAACACCGATAATACCGGTATCACTGTGGGGGCGGGGCGTTTCCTCTTTTCCTGGCTTTCCTTCACTTTTAAATAGCTTGCAAAAGCGGCGTGCGCATTTTACTTTCACTTTCAAATAACGGCAATTCGGCGTAAAGCAACTGTTCGTTTTTGGATCATTTGAATTTTCCCTCTTTTCCTCGCTTTCCTTCACTTTTAAATAATAAATTACACAGTTTAAATAAAGTAAAAATCAGCAAACAATGTGGAACCAATTAAATAAGAAACGGATGTTTAAAAAAACTTCCAAAATACTGTAAATATAACTATAAATAAAATGTAAAAAACCACTGCCAAACAGGCACTTTTGCATCTCGTTTTGAAACTAAATCATCCGCCACTCTTCTTGTCAGTCAGCTCGACTCACTCTCCTCACTGGAGAAATGAAATCTGATCTGTGATGCGACTGTCGTTCGGCACGCTGCATTGAGCAGCCGCGTTCAGTTTTTAATTGTAGTGTCTGTTCTTTTACTGAACTAAATGATTTTTATTACTATAAAAAAATCAAAACGACGGTGGGGGTCGGTGGCGCTGTGGGCAAGTGACGTAACCGGTGTTGCGGCTTAACAACGCTATCACCGTCAGCACGTCTATCGCGGCAAGCCTAGTGGCCTCCACTGACGAAAGCTTGGCCACCCCACTCAAAACTGCAGTTTTTGTCCCTTTTTTTCTTGACAAGAAATGCATTTATTAAGATGCGGAACCGCCGTATCTCTTTATGACCACATCAAACGAGAGAAGTTTCAGACGCGCACTTCAGCTTCACCTCAGCGTCAGGCGCAAGTCAAACGAGCGCAGAAAAGCTACAGCAGCCAAATGAGCTTCAGTAGAACAACTGTGAACTGCGATGAGATGTTGTTAGACTACATGTCATTAAAACACACTTTCCTGTCCCATCAGCCGTTTTACTGTGCTCTAGATGTTTGATGGATGTTTGATTTACTGTGCTCAAGTGTACACTCTGCAACGGTACGCAAATATGTGGCGCACGCTCTATATCACTTCATCATATAAATAACCCGCACAGGAAACTATGAGCATACAGTTACTTAGTTCCGTCGTCAGCTAAGTCATGAAATTACCAAAAAGGCGATTAAAGCTGCAAACTGTGCATGTATATGCAGCACACAAGAACGTCTCTCAAATGCATGTACTAAAATATATTCTGCAGTTCGAGATCACAAGATAAGGCACAAGCTGATATGTATTTTTTAATTTGTAATTTAATGCACAAATTAATGTGAGCACAGTGCACTTATACTTGAACATATACGAAAATGAAACCATTTAAATGCATAAAATAACTTATATTCTGGCATTTAAGTCTACTGTTGTCTTCCGGCCTTTTTCACATTTTTATCACTATCTGCATGCCTCATCCATGAGTATGCAATGTTGGAGAGCGAGCATTTGGAAGTTTTGAGAAGCTGAATGAGCAATAAAGCTATAGTGAGCCCCTTTATTAAAATACCTGGAGGTTAATAATACAATAATTGTCATATTCACTCAGTATTTCTTGATCTAATTCACAAATCTCAATTACAGTTAAGTAGAAATTAATTGTACTCACTTGTGTTTTAGGCACTAAAACAGTCCAGTACATTATAGTCAAAGACATTTTTATATTGAAATAATGAAGATTTCTGTGCCACCCCAAACTGGTTGCTGGCCCCTCCCTGGCCACCCCTATAAAAACATCCTGGCTCCGCCACTGGTCCACGGATACGCTGTTTATGTTGTTTACGCTTTGATCTGAACGTAAACAGCGTATCCGTGGACATACGTTGCATACATTGATTACGTATGTGATACTCTCCAAAATGGCGATATAGGGTGACGCGGAGGAGACGAATTGTTGAATAAAGTCGTTATTTTTGTTTTCTTTGCGCACAAAAGGTATTCTCGTAGCTTTGTAAAATTACGGTTGAACCACTGATGTCACATGGATTATTTTAACAATGTCCTTACTACCTTTCTGGGCCTTGAATGTGTCAGTTGCGTTGTGTCTATGGAGGGCCAGAAAGCTCTCGGATTCCATCAAAAATATCTTAATTTGTGTTCCGAAGATGAACGAAGGTCTTATGGGTTTGGAACGACTTGAGGGTGAGTAATTAATGACAGAATATTCATCTTTGGGTGAACTATCACTTTAAGCAGAATTGGGGGTGGGCGATCTTCCCAAAATATCATATCACAATCTTTTCACACCAAATCACAATCTGAATCGTGATCTTCCCAATTTTAAGATGTACTATAAAGATTATCCAGACTGGAACAAGCCTATGAATCATCTGTTTGAACAATTTAAAACACAGTATTGCATTAAACAACCAAAATGTTGATTAAAGCCAGAGTTAAACTTTAAAACACTAGGCTACATTACTATATGAATCAAATATACATTGATTCTTATTAAAGTTAAAAAGGAATTCAGTCAGGAGCAGTGAGTGATTTTCTGTGTTTTGTTGTTTGATTAACATTAATGACACAGACAGTAGCAGGTATTTGCGTTAGGCTTGAAGATGGAATGCACGGATCTAATATACTGACACGCATCCATTTTCTTGCCCAGTTGTTTGTTCACTTAAGACATAACTGACTTCTGACAGTCTTTACATAAATACTCACCAAGACATATTTTTGTATATATTTGACCATTTATGCACACGCCTGAACGCAAGTATACTTTGCTCGTCTGTGTTTAGCTGCATGTCGGAGTGTGCACACAGAACGTGCCTGTCTCATTTGCAGTTGATCCCCTTTTAATAACTCTTATTAAAATAAAGCATGCCCCACAGTAGACTGCATTATACGCTTGTCGCATTACATGATTGGACTAATTTGGACGTTAAGTTTTGGGGAAGCGAAACGCACCGCTTTAAAGGAATGGAACGGAATGCTGCACAAATTAAAACTGAAACTAAAATTGTATTCGCACTATTACTGCTAGCTCATGTTGCGTTGTTTTTAAATGCGCCACCATGCATGAAAGACACATGACAGAGACATGTGATATAATTTGACCAGCCACAGTCATCTAGTAGGCAATCACTGCTCTAGTTTGAACCTTATTATGAAGGCATAAAAGATCACGTGCTCTACTATTCACTTGAAGTAGATCGTAGACTTCATCTTCAAGATCGATCACAATATAAAATCGTCAGTTTGCCCACCCCTAAGCAGAATGTTAGAGATTAAGATGCTCTCTGGAAGATTTTCATTTTTCCCCCACATTCTGTGTTTTCCATTTAAATATTTCTGGTTCACTTTTGATAATAAAAAGCCATGTGTAAGTAATTGAATTCATAAAACTTCAATTTAATATTTATTAAAATTGCAATAATAATTGTGTCCTGAGTTTGAATAATCCTAGGTGTCTAATCGATTGAATTCATAAAACTTACTTAAAAATAATAATGCCCTATTTTATTATTATTATTTTTTTCAGAAACTCTGTGTTGTGTTTTAATTTTTCTGGGTTCCGTTTTTTAGTTTTATAAAATTATATTATCAAAACCTGTGGTAGTCAAATAAATGCATACAACTTTAGATTTTTTTACAAATGTAATTATATGCCATTGGAACAATCCTTTTTATTTTTGGGCAAGCAAAGTGCTGCACAACAGAGGTTTACTGTTTCCTTAAAAAGTAATGTTTCAATAAAATGTGTTGTTACTACACTGAGAAGTACGTTCTACTGTGTATCTGATGGTAGTTTTTCTCACATGACATATATTATTAATCTAGAAGTAAATGCAAACGTAAAAAGCATTGAATAATGTGTTTCTTACATTTACTGCGTTTAAACACGTCTATGAAAGATTGTATTAGCTAATGCACTGTGTAAAAAACTAATCACAATGCTGAAAAAGCATTTTAAGTAACAATGTTTGGATTTGAAATCAAAATAATGGATAAATGTTGAGTTTTTAGTAAACAGCCACAGATCACATGACAGCCACATGAGTGCGGAAAAAAATACGCACTGCAATAATGGAGTATAATAATGTGAACCTGGCGTTATGTGTGTGCGCTGTGAGTGTGCATGAGCGCTCAGTCTCCAGGAGAGCGCGCGAGCGTTGAATGGTTAAACACTGGCAAGAATTAAAAAGAAATGCAATTTATAAACTTTAGTGACGATGTGACACTGCCTCGATTGTGACAATTCCTGTGTCGACTGTGCAGCGTGCAGCTCGCTCTCACAGCAGACGCGTCATCAGCTTGAGATCGTTATTTTTGAGATCAGCCTTTATAGAGACCGCCGATCAATCATCCCAAAGCCATTATCGGCCGATAGTGATCAGTAGCCGATCAATCGGAGCACCCCTAAATGCTGGTGAAGTGACTCTCAGAGCAGCTCTGGAGATGAAGTTCATGTCCTTATATAGTGAGATGCAGACGAGCATCATGCGTGCTTGAGTTTGTGCAGCAGACCAAACTGTGACGCACAGACCATGCGGACTTCTTTTAAAGAGTATACTTTTTGCAGTGTAATGTTCACAGACACTAGTCCATATCATGACTTAAATGTGCAGCTATATGTTTGATTTTATTCATCCAAAATCATAGGGCCCTAAATAATATAATTTTAATAAAATATAATTTTGTAATATAATATTAAAACTGCCATTGGGGAAAGTTGCCCCGGCTATTATCTTTCACCGTTTCATTGTGTTTGCATTAATGTTTTTTTCTCTGTTGTGACCAGTGTGTTTGGTAATCGATGCTCTATCTGTTATAGATGGGAGGAGGTGCAGGAACGAACATGATGCCCACGGCGCATGCTAGCATGAGCTCCACAGGAAGCTATTCTGGCGCTAGTATGATGTTAGTCAATGGTTTGAGTGCCAACCAGAATCAGGCGAGTCAAAAATGCTTCATTGTACAAGAGTTGAATAGGGTGTGTGTGTGTGTGAACGCTGCCATTCAAAAGTGCAGGATCAGTAATATTTTTAAATGTTTTTTTTAAAAAGATGTTTCTTTTGCTCATCAAGGCTGCATTTGATCAAAAATAAAACAGTAATATTGTGAAATATTATTGCAATTTAAAATAATGGTTTTCTGTTTTAACATACTGTAAAAGAATGTATTCCTGTAATGCAACGCTGAATTTTCTTACACTGCTGGTTTGGGGTTAAAGTTTTTTTTTTTTTTTTATTCAGCAAGGATGTTAAATCGATAAAAAGTGATCGTAAAGACCTAAATTGATTGGTTTCTTCTTTTAAACATTGTATTCATCAAAGAAAAAGTATTTTATTCACCCTGTAAAAAGTATCACAGGTTCCAAATATGCGCGTGTTTTTCTGATGTGGGTCTTTGTGCAGGTTTTGAGTCTGATCAAGAGCTGTCATGAGCCTCAAGGCATCAGCATGCAAGACCTGAAGCAGAAGCTGAGCAGCATGAGCGTCACAGTCATCAGGTACAGACTTCTCCTGGGACTGAAAGGGCTTTTGTAGTGGGTCTTAACCCAGAGAGGGATTTGACGTTGCTCTTCCTCTTTCTTAGTTTCAGTTTCTCTTCTTTTAAGCCAACTGAGCTTTGAGAATAACACGTCCTTTATTTCCCTGAAGAGGCTTCCTCTATTTTCTGGCATAGTAAGGTGTTCATGTGAGGTTTTGCATGAACTTGAGCTAAATTCTCATCATATTTGTGACTCGGTGGTTTCTTTCCCAATTTATGAGACTGATTCTGTTCTTATGTAGAAATGGTATCTTTTAGATCTTTCTGCTTTTAGTTTTAGTTATCACAGTTTTGTATTTAATTTCATTTTTATCTTTTACACTGTTTTCAAATTGACTTGCAATTTCAGTTTAGCCTTTGATACTTTTTTGCAATGGATTTGAAAGTTACAGTTTCATTCTTTTAATGCACATTTTTATTTTATTGTTAACCCTCATGTTGAGTTCCACTCATTTTGACACCCCGAGAGGATTTTCATTTCCCCAAAAATGCTAGTTATTGCAGTGGACTAAAACTCACTGAATTTGCTCAAAGAGTATATATATAACTTTCCAAAAAAAAAAAAAAATCTTTTTTTTTTCCCTTTTTATACTTCGTTGCACTTGTGGTGTTCCCAGTTAAAAATGACCGGCCTACAAAAATTGCTTCTGAATTTCTCATGCTATTTTGTTACCAAATCATGATTCAATCTTGTTTTCTTTCAGTTAGCACAGGTTTTGTATTTCCTTTTGGAACTGCTTGATCTTAGGCTTCATTGATCTGAATGTATGCATCTCAGCTCGAGTGAACATTGCCAAAATTATCTATAAATAATGCTTTTTTCACTCAAAAACTGAGGTGCATGAGCTCAGATCAGTGAGGCCTACTATAAACCAGTACCACAAAGAAACGCAATACCAGTGCTAATTGAAAGAACAAGTTGACAAAAAGATTGAATCCAGGATTTAGTGATAATACAACATAATGAGAGATTTACAAGCCGTTTTTTAAAAGGCTGGTCATTTGAAACTGGAAACAATAAATGGGTTAAAAGGTTTTCAACACAGCACAAGGGTTAAATAACCACTTGAAGAACAGCACGTAGTTAAGAGAAACCTTTTAAATATATAGTCCTCTTTAAACCAAAACAGATGTACATGCACATCAGGAAGGCCTTTTTATAAAAAATAAAAATAAAAAAAAACTGACCACAAATAACCATCTCAGTGGATAACAATGCTGAGGAAAACTGCAACAAGTAGTTCTGAGGAAATCGGCAACCATTATAAAGATTTGTTATAAATTACTAAGCCATCTGTCTGTTATTTTAGTTATGATGAAGCAACAGTACAAAAAATTCAGAAGTGTAAATAAACGTGACAATGTGCAAAAAAAAAGTGCAATACGCAGTTCGCATTCTAACCATTCGTATTAGAACAAGTAACAAGTGTGAGATGATCTTGTCAGCAGATATGAGCACTAAACTGATGAAAAAGTCTCACCTGCGTGAGAACTTTTAACTGTTAACGATCACAAAAGTGAACCCGCTCTTGGTGTGCAGTCACATGTATTATAGTAAGGTTTCTCATAACTGCTCAGCATTTCTCATTGCTTACAGACATGTTCTCTTGCATGTCTTGCAGTAGATCCATCCCAGACAAACGCAAGTGGCATTCTGTGTAAGGATTTTTTAGTAAATCAAAAGTGGCAAAAACTAATAAATCAGTGAAGCAGCATCTACTCATCCTGAGCTGATAACCCACATTACAGTTTAAGTTTAGAATAATCCCGTTTTTGTTTTTGAAAGAAGTATCTTCTGCTCACCAAAGCTGCATTTATTTAATCAGAAATATAGCAAAAACAGTGATATTGTAAAATATTATTACAATTTAAAGTAACTTTTCTATTTTAATGTTGAAATATAATTTTTTGCTGTGATCTCAATTTTCAGCGTCATTACTCCAGTCTTCACCAGTTATAATTGATGATAATTGAGCAGCAATTACTAATAATTGTTCTTATTATTATAAATGTTAAAAAGATACTTGGCTGCCTAAAATTTGTGTGCAAACCATGATAGTTTTTTTCAGAATTCTTTGAATAGAACATTAAAAGGAACTGTGTTTATTTGAAATTGCGTTAGTGAACTGGTCTCATTTTTAACCACCAGATGTTTCACAGATTGCAATATGCAAATGCTTTTCAACACTCTTTCTATGTAATGCTGAACTAAGACAACTGAGTGAAAAAGGTGTCTAAAAACACAACCCAGGCCAGAGTTTAATATCTGTCTGCTGCACTTTCACCTCATCATTAAACACCAAGTCTTTTCACTCCGGTTTGTTTCTCACTTCCCTTTACTTTTTTACAGGCAAATTGTGGATTTTCTCAGCAACGAGGGACACATTTTCTCCACTATTGATGAGGACCACTTCAGATCAACAGACAATGAAGCCTAAGTCACAGTGAAGTCACTCTACATAGTGTTCATGAAAAAAAAAAATAATTTCAGTTAGTTTTGGTCATTTTAATAAAAGCACACTCATATAAAGCTATTTTCTTTCAAGTTCAGCATGCCGTAAGGAAAAAGCAGTGAAAAGGACATTGTCCGATTTACAATAAATGTTCTATTTGTTAAACCTTGCATTGTCTTCGAGTATTGAGACACCGTGAAAAGTGTTTCAGATTAGCATTAGTTGTGGGTACAGTGGAGACTCCATATTAGCTGGTACTTTTTTTTTTTTTTGATTTCTTAGGTTTCTTTGGCACGTCTTGCTATGAAGACAGCAGGATACAAGTGTCCTTGAACTAATAAAACAAGCTTTCGTGGGGGTTTTCAAATGCATCTTCGATAGACTCATAGTCATGGTCAGAGTCAGAGAGTCTCTTTGCTGTTTATTGGAGGAAGAAAAGGAAAGAATAGATTAGTATTCAATATTTCAGCTTTGATGGGCTATTCCAAATATCAAGCTAGCAACAAACGTCTTGAAACGCAAAGAGAAACTAACCTGATTTGTGTGCTACTGTGGGGCTTTTCACGTACGTATTGTGCGCACTGACGCTCTCTGCTATTGATGAGCCTTTCCTAGGCAACAGTGGAGGGGGCTGGTCTAGAGTCTAATGGAGTTGCACAAGAAAAAAACAAAATTCATAAGCTGCTGAGCCAGCTAAACAAATAAGAAAAGAGGAACATATGACGATAGTGTGTGTTTGTTCAGTAATACACACAGGCATAGTTACCGTTCAACATGGTGCTTGCAGAAGACTTTATAAGCGATGAGTTACGCATGTACCAATAGTTCACCCAAAAATGAAAACTTGATCATCATTTACTCACCCTTGTGTTGTTCTAAACATGTATTTTGTTCCACCAAACAAAAGAAACAAATTACATTTGCCTAATGAATGACATGCTCTTGTTCATACTTCAATAGACTTCAGATGCAGCCTTTCTGCCAGCGCTCCAGTGCATATGGATTTTGCTGATATACTGATTTAATTTAAGTGGTAACAGTCCTACACAGCGTCCATCCCGAGTCACTTTCATTGTATAGCAAAGAGCATGTTAGAAATTTTGCTAAACATTTTTTGTTTCACAAAGCAAGCTGTATGGATTTGGAACGAGATGATCATATTTTTGGATGAACTATTTAAAAAAAATTGATTGCCATACTTTTAACTGTTCCATGTAAATATGTGAGCAATTGATTTTTCCATCACTCATTAACATGAACCACAGAGGGGAATTTTGGAAAATGTAGTAATAGATAATCCTGTAATAGCCGATCTAAGAATGACTCATTATGAAACCTAGATATTCATGTTTGAATTCTGCATTTCTGTTGTAGTGGGTGAATAAAAGCCCATGCTTACATCTTCTGGCGGAGGTGGAGCAGGAGCACGCTTTCCCTTTGTCTCACCCAGCGAAAGGTTGTCGAGCTGTTTGGTCACAGCGCTCCTTAATTTTGTTGATTTCGATTCAGACTTGGAGGGCCTCTTAGGCACTTCTGAACTGGATGGCTTCCTCTTTGGTGGACGAGGAGGTGGTTCCTCAGTTTTGCTCACGAGTTTATGATATTCATAGTAGAATTTCTCTGTCACCTCAGTGACGGTCTCTACATGACGTTCTGGGGACTCGGACCACGGCAAATGATCGGAGGTGAAGCAGAGAGACATTTGTAACCAGCGTACTGGCAACTCAAAGCACCAGTCTGGTTGATTTGGTAGGCTTGTCAACACCATGGTCTCCGTGAAAGTCTCCTCAAGCTTAAGTGCTGGTAACCCCATCAGGGGATCTTTTTCTAGGTCTTTATCCCGAGTCACCACTTTAACATCCAGAGGCAAAGAGCTGCTTATTAAATCAGTTAATTTATACTTTTTGTTGTCTGAAAGCTTTTCCACAAAGTGACCTGTCATAAACAGTGGCAGAGAGATTTCCTCGCTATCCTCTTCCTCGTCGTCTTCATCGTTCTCATCCTCGTCGTCCACCTCCTTAGTCCGTTTGCAAATTAAACATTCTACTTTCTGAGCAGCTCCAGATTTATCCCCGAGTCCGTCCATCAGCGTCATTCCCAAAACCTCCAGCTGCTCTCCGACACTGAGCGCAGGCATTCCCTCTTCCTCTACTTCCTCGCAGTGCCGAGTCACGCTTACTTTCAAACCTGGAGACTGAGAGGATGCCAAGTATAGCTCGTACACTGATCCAAATTCCCGGGCCCTTCTTCTCATTCGTCCACCATACCCCCCTGAGATGATGAAGTACTGTTTTCCCTTCCTCCCCTTTGGAGTTGAGGCTAATATCATTGTTGTTGTGCCACACGCATGCAACACGAGCCGCCTGCCTCTTTGCAGTTCTTGGAACCAGCTGCAATTAAAAAACTGGTTGCCTTCAGGGCCGTCAAGGATCTCTGCCATAGTCGGGAAGGACTCCGGTGGCTGACTCGCAACTTCAGTCATTGAAAATGGAGTTATGAAAACTAAATCCTGGTACTGTTCGGTCACGTCCTGGACATCCACTTCCAGGCTGGATGGGAACTTGACTACGTTCTTCCTCACTATATGTAAAAAATAAAAAATCATTAACAAACATTTATTCCAAGACCATTTCCATGCATCAAGCCTCTATGATTAGGGCATCCAGTCCTGCTGCTGGAGAGCCAGTGTCCTGCCGAGTTTAGCTCCATACACACCTGCCTGGATGTTTCTAGTAATCCTGAAGACCTTGATTAACAGGTTCAGATGTGTTTAATTAGGATTGGAGCTAAACTTTGCATGATAATGGCACGACTGGACACCCCTGTTCTATGACAGGTGTACTCCGTCCCAATCATAGAAGACAGCAATTCTGCTCCAACACATGGCCTGAAGTTCTTAGGTAAACCAAAAGGCATTGATTAGCTGGTTTAAGAATGTTAGATCAGTTGGAACTAAACTTTAAAGGAAAGTGGAGGAGTGGGATTGGACACCCCTGCTCTGTGACAGGTGTATTCGGTGCCACTCCTGGAGGACTCCAAATCTGCTCCAACATATTGGCCTGTAGTTTTCACGTAAACCCAAAGACCTTGATTAGCTGGTCCAAGTGTGTTAGAGTTACAGCTAAACTCTGCTGGTAGGTGGACCTCCAGGAGTAGCATTGAGTGATGACTGATAGCCTTATTCCACCAACATGGTGCTTGACTGGGGGATCTGCAAACCACTCTTTGAGCTTGCTTTCACTGACTTGCCAAAAAATGATGTACAGTAACCGATCGTGTGTTGCAAGTTTGAAAACATATATTGGCACCAAAAGTAATTTGATTAAATCACAAGCTGCTTTTGATGCAATGATCAGAAGTTATAGTACAATTCATATCAAATAATTTCCACTTCAGACTGCTTTATTGATTATATTATAAAGTCACTTTCAAGGAAAGTCAGTTAACTCTGTGGCCATATTTGCAAGGCCTTCAGGTAGTTTCTCCAGGCATGCAAAACCAACTCCTATCTACTTAAATGGGGAAATACCAGAATCTTAAACACTGCTTGCATCATTTCAAATCAGCAAGAAAGAAAAAAAGACATGCAATATTTTCTTATCAAAGAGCAAGTTGGTCCAGCCAGTGGACACCCAATACTTTTTAGGACAATGTGAGAAGTGGAGCTTCGTTACCAGTTTGCAATTGGCTCTTTTTTTATAAGGTGAAAAATAATGATGATGTATTTTTGTAGGCCAAAACCTGGAAACGAGTTCACATTTTAGCAGATTCAGACTCCTTTCATTTGTCATGCTTCTAGAAGTGCAGCTCTTCTGGTTCCATTGTTCTGAAGTCAGTGGGGTTCTGAATGGGTTTTTGGGTAAACGCCTGAAATAAGGTCTGTGGTTCGCACAAGTGCAACTGCAAGATATTTTCACGTTTCATTCTAAACATTTTACTTGTCTTTAAGATGGCAGTTGCTAACAAGTGGCTAAATGGGACTTCAGAGTTTGGGCACAGCTTAATTTCTGCAATAATCCAAAAGCCAATGGAAAAATCCTTTTGGGTTTTTGTCGAGGGAACCAGGGTGATGCTAACTTCCTGTGCTAAAAAAAATACATCATCAGTGCTGGACAATTATGGATCTGGCTTTGGCACCAGCAACCTGTCAGTGGGACAAGGACTTGACAAATATTTACCGAGTAACACTGTTGTACTTACTATGCATGATGGCACTAATTTCATACACTGGGCTAAAAATCAACAAGCTTCCACTGTTCTTCTCAGCTGTATTGCGGAAGTGACGACAGCTCAGTCTGGATGACGACATGATTTCCTGTAGAGAGTAGCCACGGTCACTTTGACACTCGTAAAACTCTCCTCTGAGGGCCAGAGGAAGGAGTATCTCTGCAGAGGCCATGTTCTGCCCCACCACCTGACACCGTGCCAGTCTTTCTCCATTTCTGGCGACCTCCATTGACAGCAGGGTCAGCTGTTTTCCTGCGGGTAGCGTGAAGGTGTCTATAGTCAGCTCGTTTTGGCATATGAAGGTGAAGGAGCCGCAGGCGTCCACTCCAACAGGACACAAACCCACAATTTCCTCTATTGTATTGTACGGTAGGTCCTCAGCGACGAGACAGAAGTGACCTAGAGAGATGCACAGTGTGTTAAAATCAATAAACTTGCCCAGTTAGCTTTTAGTTTACAAATTAATTTCCTTGAACAACATCCTCCTTGAAGGCTTAAGTTCTATAGCATCATGTCTTATTTATGGATAGACAACTGCTTTGGATTAAGCTGTCCCGGGTGAAAAAAAAAAAGCACTTCCATAATGGATTTAAAATGCTCTATTTTCACACACTAATTTTGTACTTAATATACTAAAAAATTTGATTTAGTTCTTCTTAAGATCATCTAAGTGTACTCAACTGCTATTTTGGGACACCATGAATATGAACTAAAATGTTGAGTGTACTACGAGTGGTAACTAAATCCATTTTGTAAATAGAGATAGTATGTTAAAAGCACATTTTAGTTCATATTTATGGTGTCCCAAAATTGCAGTTGAGAACACTTAAATGATCTTAGGTTTATCTGAAGAGGAACTAAATCTTTTTTTTTTTTAGTATATTAAGTACAAAATTAGTGTGTGAAAATAGAGCGTTTTAAGTACATTATGGAAGTGCACTTTTTTCAGCTGGGGTTTTTATACTTAAATATTTACATGTAATTGTTTTTAGTAATAATTTCTTCTTTCCCTATAATTTGGTTTTAAATGCATGATCCCAACTTAAAGCATTGCTTGGTTTGAACATCCAGGCACCATAGGATAAGAAAGATCTGTATGTCTGTCCAATGGCTGGGAAACCTGTTTGAAAACAATCTTTATTTCTTTGGAA
>NW_015652166.1:868056-875317 GCF_001515625.1 Sinocyclocheilus rhinocerous
AATCTTTATTTCTTTGGAATTCCATTTGGTGACGTTAAAACACATCAATAACACATTTTGCCAGTAGATTATTTTCAACAATTCTTTAAATGGAAAATACAGCTAAATCTATGTGAATCCTGTCCCAGTTTACTTGTAATCAAATGGGCTGTTATTTACTCAGTAATGTAAACATATGTTAAATAACACAAGAAGCGGTTTCACTAGGTCCAAATACTCAACTCTAGTTTATATTAATTTACTTGGAAACACCTTGCTGTTGTTTAGCGGCTCACCTGAATATCCAGTAGGCAATTCAAATGAAGCTCCAGTGTCAACCTCCTCACAAGACACAGACAGAAGCTCTAAACCAATGACCTTCACCAAATCTCCAGTAGATAAACACACTTCACTCCCGGAAAGCTCATAAATGGAACCTGAAAACAATAACACATCATCATGCCCTATTTGCATAACTTCATGGGTTCGTTTTATAGGAATTTCCTGTAAAATGTTAAGATGGACTTTGATCGCAAAGTCAAACATGCCATAGCCTCCTGAGAACAATAAAAGAAAAGTTGTAAATTTCCTTTTTTTTTTTTTTTTACATCGTGTTGTTCCAAACCTCTATGCTGTTAATGTTTTCCACAAAGTTTTTAAGGAATCTTAAAACAGCTCTTTTCTATGCAAAGTCAGTAACCACAATCTTTACATTGTTTGGAGGATAAGAAAAAAATGTTATATTCAGTACCAGTAAATTTAGTTTCCAGCCAATTTATTTTTCTATAATTTGTCCTCTGAAAAACAGACATAAGAAAAATGTTGGAAAAAGATAGAGAACATTTGTATTTTGCATTTTGTATGCATACTAGTGCCTGCATTTAATAGGCGTTTAATAGAAATCAGATTTTCAGGACTTCGACAGCTCCAGGACACTTGCACCTGAACCAAACTTTACACAAAGATTTGTACGAAGATTCTCAACCATGGTATGAAAGATATTAGAGAATGATTTGATATACTATTTTACTTTACACAATATGAGGGTAAACATGGCCAAACATGGGTTTTGCTATTACACTCTAAAAAATGCTGGGTTAAATATAACCCAGCGCTGGGTTAAAAAGGGACAAACCCAACCGCTGGGTCAAAACAACCCCAACCGCTGGGTCAAAACAACCAACAGTGTATCTGGTTAAAGTCTCTAATTTGCATATTAATGTGTTCTTTAGGCAATGTGTAATGAAAAAAACAAGAGTAATACCCTAGCAACATTTTCATATAAAATCTCATATTTCATGGAAATATTGCTAATTTATTTCCCTAATCACTTATGTCTACCTAAAATGCCTGATAAGCATGTCCAGCCTCCTCTACAGTAGATATGAATGCTCCGAAACCCCACTAAAAGATGTCCTGAGATATTGTTTTAAGAAAAACAATTTGAAAATTAGACCGAATATGATATGATCTTCCTCTGTGATGAGGCATAGTTCTTATTATAGTTAGCAGCCTTTGTTTTATTTTACTTCAATATTGTACTTCAATCATCCTCTTTATTTCAAGCAGTGGTTCTCAATGGTCGCAGGTTTGTTGTGTTCAGCATGGGGAAAGTGTAGGCTATACAACACAGATGAGACTAAACTCGACTGCTCATTCGGTCTCACATTGTACTGAAGATGCACAGCGTAAACCACACTGACAATGAAAAAACAAAGATCTTAAACCTCATGTCCTGTTTGGGGTCGGAGAGACCCCACAGCCGTTTCAATAACACAAAGGCGTTACGCTGAAAAAAGTCATTTTAACTCTGTGGCACGCTTGGGAAATGTTACTTTACTTCGGTTTGGGGTTTCAGAGATCCCAGGCATAAAATATGACAATGTGCATTCAGGTTTCATATGCGCATTGTTTATTTTAGTTTTTCACTCAAATGTAAAAATGGGTCAAATCTAAACTAAACAGAAACAGCATCATATACTGGGCAAACCACATTTCTAAAAAAAAAGTGCATGCCTATTCAATGGCTCCATTAAAGAACTAATAAGAGTTCAACTTCAAAATTCCATTACTTTTACATCATTGTACATCTCTGGGACTAAAATCAAAGTTGTGTTCCTCATTTTACAAAAGATACACAAAACTGGGAGAATTATTAACAATCACAAGGTAAAATAAATGTATGGACATAGTGGAACACAAAAAACAAAAAAAATTTGGGGTGAGGAACAGTATTCTCTTGCTTCTTGTTTTGTGTTTTTATGCCTTGAGAAAGTCTCATACAGAATATGCAGAAAGAGTTAAAGAACTAATAAGAGTTCAACTTCAAAATTCCATTACTTTTACATCATTGTACATCTCTGGGACTAAAATCAAAGTTGTGTTCCTCATTTTACAAAAGATACACAAAACTAGGAGAATTATTAACAATCACAAGGCAAAATAAATGTATGGACATAGTGGAACACAAAAAACAAAAAAAAACTTTGGGTGAGGAACAGTATTCTCTTGCTTCTTGTTTTGTGTTTTTATGCCTTGAGAAAGTCTCATACAGAATATGCAGAAAGAGAGAGAGAGTAAACTCATATAAACCTACCCTGGAAATAAACCCCAGAGCAGATCTGCAGGATGCGGGGTAGAGACTGTTGATCCAGACAGTTGATGAAGACTCGCAGAGACTGGAGGTCTCCCATCTCTCACAGACGACAGACAGCCACACACTGAGCTGCTCTTCTGTGTGCGCACACTAAAACTATAAGTTAGTCCAGAGAGGAAGTCTCAGAGGAACTCACCCAGACCCACCAACGCTGCACACAAACCTTTTATTTGCATGTTTATTTATTTATTTAAACAGATACATTTCAATTCAGTGTCAATTATTATACATGTACTTTTTGTTTCAATATACAATAACTGCGTTAATAATTAATATTTATGCCGTTTCATTTGTGTTGTCATCCTTCCTATAAACAACCGTCTCCCGGAAGGCGAAGTTACAAGTCCTTATATGGCGACGGCTAAGCTCATTAATATTAATTGCGCAACACTGCTATTGGTTAGTCTTCCTAAAGGGGCGTTCCCTCGCGTCCGTCATTCACTACCGAGTGATTCGCTAATTCGCCAGTTGAGTGACGCCCACTTACTCACGTCTGCTTTTAAGCCAATCAATCGCGAGTTTTAAAGGAACGTCGCGTTACTTTTTTAATATTTATGAACCGGAAGACGTTCAGTTTGAGTAGATTACCCAAGATGCTCGGCGTGCTTGTAGCAGGGGGGAATGTGTGACAATGGCAACAGATACTACAGAAAATAACCCACCTTTCGACTGTCCATCATGGTAAAAAAACACTGGAGTACTTGCTGGATTTAGTGCGTGAATAAGGCTTTATTGTATCCAGCATAAAAACAACAATCAATCTTACAGCTAACTGTTAGCTGTCGTGCTCTTTAGCAGATCTACCGCCACACTTTGGAACTCGAGCTTGTTTTACAAACTGCATTATTTTGTGTATAAGTGTATATTGTGTTCATTTAATCGGAGTAGATGTTTACAGAGAACACCTCAGATGCTATGTGCTTTATTTCTGACCATGTTTTTAGTAAATGCACGTTGGTAGATGATTTCATGAGTTCATTCATGTCTTGGTTTTATCTCAGGGCAGGGAAGCCTCCAGCAGGACTGCATTTGGACGTGGTGAAAGGAGACAAACTTGTTGAGGTATTACATTGAGTTTTAAGAATATCTGCTAATAATTTTTCCCTCTGGTGTTGTTCCAAACCTCTATGCTGTTATTGTTTTCCAGAGTTTTTAAGGAATCTTAAAGCAGCTCTTTTCTATGCAAAGTCAGGAACCACAACTCCAAGATTAAAAAGCACAAAAAACAAATAAGAAAATTAATATGGGTTTATATATTTATTTAGTGGGTCAGTCATTCCTGTGATTGACCGCTTGTTCAAACTGTGACCGGGATGCACCAGATACTGACCTGTCTGCCTGCGGCTCAGTTGAGTTTTCTCACACTGATGCATGCATGATGGTGGCTGTCAGGTCCAAACGGTGCTACAGAAACACAAGACCCTGAGATTTAAGCTCTGAGAGGGGAGTCGCTCCCTCAGCTGTTATAACTCTAGGGCACATTAAAGGGGTCATATGATGCTATTTTAAATATCATTATTTTGTGTATTTGGTGTAACAGAATATGTTGACATGCTTTAATGTTCAAAAAACACATTATTTTTCAAATACTGTACATTATTGTAGGTCCTCTATGCCCCGCCTCTCTCAAACACGTCGTTTTTAACAAAGCCCTTTTAGGGGGGCGTGGCTGACTCTTAACTTTTATAAAGAATATCTCTTTGGATTTCAGACTTTAGTCTTTGCAACTTTACAGATCTTCTTTATGCACCAAGAGCTTGTAACACTCCAAAGAGAAAGGAAAACTTGAAATCGCATCATATGACCCCTTTAAGAAAGTATTTTTGCATGCATGGGCCGTATCACAAAAATACTGTTGCCATGCTATGAGTCATTTTATATTATGGTTACTTAGCTTGTGGTATATATAGAGTGCCATCCAAAGTGGCACCTGAGAACATTTAATGCCAGACACTACAGCTGAACAGGGTAAAATGTTTCGCTAATAGATATCACTAATTTTCCCAGTGGATTAATCACAGGAGGACATTTAAGACGATACATTTTGTATTAGTAGTTTTCGGAGACCTTTAAATACACAAAATGAGGCATTACTTAATTAAAAAAATAATTTGCATACATTTCCAGCACAGAAATTTGAACATTAGATCAAGCTAGGTTCAGAATTCTTTAATTTTATTGCATGCTTCATTCTGTTGCCATTGTAAAAGAGAAATCCAAATTTCACTTTGTATAACTTTACATGTGTATTTTGGATGTTTTCTTTCCACTAGTCTGGAAGATATTGTTATAAAACCCAAAAAGCCCCAAAATTCTCTATTGTACAGTAAAAAAAAAAAAAAAATCCTGTAATATCTTGCTATAATTTTGCTTCAGATTTTAGACTATTCAAATAATTTCTGCACTATTTATGTGTGACAAACTGAATGTAAATAAATGGGGGGGAAAATGCAAAATACAAGTGTTTTCATCAGTAGGCTCAGGCTCACGCCAAATAGAATTGGATCAAGTTATTTTTCCTTTCCTTGGATGCAACCCTAAAAGATAAGATTATTAAATCATCAACTTATTTCTACTATCCCATTTTCTGTACGCTCACAACGCCCCGCTTGTATGTGATTGTGTGTGTGTTGTTAAAGTAGTTTTGTTGACTGCAGACAGCCTACTGAGATGCTCTCTCTGCAGAAACTGATCATTGATGAAAAGAAGTATTATTTGTTCGGGAGGAACCTAGACATCTGTGACTTCACCATCGACCATCAGTCGTGCTCTCGCGTGCATGCGGCTCTCGTCTACCACAGGCATTTGAAAAGAGTGTTTCTCATCGACCTCAACAGCAGTAAGTGCATCAGACCAATGACAATCATGCACATCATACAGATAAGAGACGACAGGTAAACCAACAGGTATGTTGTCTTACTGTAGCACATGGTACGTTCCTGGGACACATTCGCCTGGAGCCCCACAAGCCCCAGCAGGTTCCCATCGACTCCACCATGTCGTTTGGCGCATCCACGCGTGTTTACACCATTCGGGAGAAACCTCAGAGTCAGCCGGGCTCCGGCGTCGGGGACAGTAAAACCGGGGACGACGAGGAGCTGAAGGGTCTTCTGGGACTTCCAGAGGAAGAGACTGAACTGGAGGTACGTGTCTGCTCTGCTAGTTTGCACTAGGGGTGTAACGGTACACGTATTCGTACCGAAGATGTGAAATAAACATGAATGAACATCTCATGCCTCATGTAGTCGCACAATCAGTGTTTCAGTCGCGGAAAGATGCGATTAAAACGGCTTGTGAACAAAATGTCACGTAGCATTTCAATTACCTCAGGCAAGTCATCAGTGTCTACAGCTCGTCCGTTCACCAGAGAAATGAAGTCTAGAGAAGAGCATTTCGCAAAATATTAGATTATATACTCATTCTATTTTACTTTACCTGTTAGTGATGTCTCAATTATTTCATGTAGCCTATATTTAAAAAATATATATATTTTATGAAACATGTTATGTCAGAGTCACTGTGTAAATGATTAGCCTATTTCAACAACAAATAGAAATTGTATAATTTAGAAGTAAATTTAAAAACTGTATTGAGTGCAATTTACGTGTTTGCGTACAATTTTTTATTTTTATTTATTTTTTTTTTAATTTGAGTGTTGATTATTATAGTTAAAAATAAATAATATAGTAATCAAATTTAAGTTTGGGCTCTGTTGTTAATTGTAACCTTATAGTAGCTAATGTAAAAGGGCTCCCTATAGTTAAGAGCAGAGGTAGATTTTTTTTTATAAGGTAGATTTAAAGAATTTTAATTCTAATTGAATTTATTTAAAGAAAGAGCAATTTGTTCAGTAAAACATAGTTTAATTAAAAAAAGAAATTTGTTTAGTATTTTTAACTCCTGCTGTACCGAAGCCATACTGAACCGTGACATCAAAACTGAGGTATGTACCGAACCGTCATGTTTGTGTACCATTACACCCCTAGTTTGCACCAACTTATTCTTTATTGCTATTCTGGAGTGATAAAGTCATCAAAACTGAATTAACTCAAGTATGGGAATACTATAGTAAAAGAGCAAATCAAAACTCTTAACTACTGATACGATACTACGTTTTCAGTAGTCGGGTACCAAACAAAATTTCACAGTTACTAGTGCCAAGCTGGGTACCATAGCAAAAACTGATGGAAAAATGTTACTATTTGAAAATAAAAATAATACAAAAAAAAAACAGTATGCAATTAAATGAGTTATGTTAATGCTAAAGTAAATAGATGTTTAAAATGGCTGGTAGCCTTCAAATAATTTTCAGATTTTTCTTTTATTTTTTTACATATGGCTTTTGCATTTACACTCCAAAAAATTATCTATTTTGATGTATTTGTTTGTCCAGTTCATTGCTATAGTTATCACGATGTCAATTATGGCAGCTCTATTATAGCAATAAATAAATTATATATATATATATATATATAATTTTTTTGTTTTTGTCAATATTGAAATTACAATTATTTTATATACTAGTGAAATTTAAATGTTCTCAATAGCAATTTTGGTAGCACAGCAAAAACAACTACTAGGCTAACTAATGTAAATAAAAAGCAATTAAAGAATTGTTGAAACCTT
>NW_015652166.1:875522-893788 GCF_001515625.1 Sinocyclocheilus rhinocerous
ATTTTGCCCTTCATGACAACTGTGAGGGGGGTGAATTTTTTTATAACTCATCCGTTTAAATTATATTAAGCCTTAAAGTTCTGCATAATTAAGGGCGTGGCCACTTGAGTGACAGGTGGATTGCCGCTGCGGACACTGCCGTCGAGCTAGGTGGGCGGGGTTTCAGCAACCAGCTCCCGCCTCATTGCCCATTTTCGATTATCTATCCGGGACGCGCTGCCAAGATGGCGATGGCTGGCTCCGCCTACTTTAGGCTTCAAAACGCTCGTCGGAAGTCTACGGGTGACGTCACGGACACTACGTCCATGTTTTTATACAGTCTATGCATACAACCAGCTTTTTTTTTTAAATGGAAGAGCCACAACAAGCCCTTAGAATATCCCACGACACAGCTGTTGGACCAGATATAATCCACTACCAATTTTGAAAGAGTCTACCTCACCTTTTTCTGAAAATGCTTCTTAGAATTTTTAACTCTGTGGATATCAGGAAAAATCCCATTCTCTTGGAATGAAGCAGATATAATACCCATTCTAAAACCAGGAAATAACCATAATGAAACCATTAGCCATCACCCTAGAGCTTTAACCAGTTGCTTATGCAAAACAGTGGAGAGGATGGTTAATGATCGCTTGGTCTGTGTACTGTAATCTGAACATCACATAACTAATGCCCAGTGTGGATCCAACAAATGTCAAAGCACCTACGTACCTCTTTTCAGTATTAAAATAGACAGCATTGCAAAAGTCATTGGTTCTGAAGTTCACTGTAGTTTTTATGTAGATGACTTCTGTATTGTTACAGAAGCAAGTGCATGCATAGCACTATAGTGCAAAAAATCCAGCTGAAGAAAAACAAAATACAATCTTGGTCAAAGCAGAACGGTTTCAAGTTCTGACAAACAAAAACTACCTTTTTTCCCGCTCCATTGATTGCACAATGAACTATAGTTGCTGATGGATGGAGTCCCCTTTAAAGTTGTAAAAGAGACCAGGTTTCTCGGTATCACCTTTGACAGTAATCTGTCTTCTATTCCTCACATTGAATTACTTAAATGTTTTAAAGCTATGAATGTTTTAAAGGATTTATCCAAAAGCAAATGGCACAGGTGTCATTTTAAGACCTAATGCATAGACCCATTGTACACATCCTGCTGTTTTTGTTCACTTAAGATGCAACTGACTGTGCTTCTGTTAATAATCTCCAGGCCCGGCTATTTGCCATTTTTGTGTGTAGCATCACTGTGAAACTGAATGCGGAGCAATCAACAATTACAGGATAATCTTGATTGACAGATCTTGTTTTCATAATTGTTCAAAATCAAATTTGAATTTTGATTGCCTTAATGTTGATCATTAGACTTCCCATATTACCCCATGTATCCATGTCGCTTGTTTTAGGGTTTTTTAGAGAGATTTACACAGGCACAATTGGTCTGCAAAATTAATTTCAGGTCCATTGCAATGAATGAACAGATCTCTAAAATGTATTTTTTTTTTTGGCAGAATCTGACTGAGTTCAACACGGCTCATAACAAGCGCATCTCCACCCTCACCATAGAGGAGGGCAACCTGGATATTCAGAGACCCAAGAGGAAAAGGAAGAACTGTAACTGCACCTCAATCAACCACTGGCTCATCCACAACAGAGCAATTGTTTGGCATAAATGCAAGTTATTCGTTAATTGTGAACTACTCTGAAACCACAAGCTTGTGGAACATGCAACAATGCCATGCTTTGACTTTGATTGAATTAAATGTGATCACTGCATGTTCAATCACTTTTGAAATGTAACAATTACACTTAAGATGTTCTGCAGTTGCTGCTTTTCTGTCCCATAATTTAAGACCGAATTTAAGATTGGCTGTCAATGTTTTTATCATTCACCAGCTGGAAAAAATCGTTCTGAAAGTGATTCTAACGATATCGTTTCTCTATGCCTTTATCGTTATAGCTGTGGTGTGGACTCTGCTGTTCTTTAATATTGAGAGATTTGTAAAACTATATCTTTATCGTTATCGTGCTTGGTGTGAACAGGCCTTTAGATGTAATTTAGCTCAGTTTTTATTTATTTCCAGATAAACTTAAACTTATTTAGTTGCCAAAGCTTTAGTTGTTTGTTTTATATTTTATTTCAGCTTTATTTCTGTGTATTAATGCCATCAACCCCCCCCCCCCTTAATCGGTATCGGCCAGTGTGGTTCAACCTAGCTATCGGTAAAATCCACTATCGGTCGACCTCTAGTGTTAAGCATTATTTTAATATTATTTATATACTACTATAGTTTTATTAATATTTTAATAGGTTTTTTATTTAACTTTATGTGCTTTTGTAATTTATTACTTTTCATTGAAATATTAAGATTACATTTTTTGTTTAGTTTTTGTTTTTATTTATTTCAAGTTAAACTTAAACTTAAGTTTCCAAGGCAACATTTCTAATTAAGTTGTTTGTTTTTATCTTGTAGTTTTACTTTTAGTTAATGATAATAACCCTGGGTGTTAATGACATCAAACCTGGCACAGCAGGTTGAACTGCCCTTTTTCGGTGGAGGAGGAGCTTGAAAGAGCGTGATTTATCGCCAAAAAACAAATACTAGATTTGTTCATCAGACAAAGCTATCATATGACTTAAGACTTGGCCTTTAGCATCCCTCACTACTTTTGTGACTTGAGGCTTTTAACAATGTTTGTGTTGTTAACTTTTTTTAGAGGACATCGACCCCTCTGTTGGACGTTTCAGAAACATGGTCACAACAGCTGTGGTTCCTATTAAGGTAACTTCTCAAGTCATTCAGTCATTTATGCAAAAAAGAGAGATTGATTTACATGTTTACATGCTCCTGTTTGTTTACCCAACAGAAGAAGAAAATGGGCGGAGGCAATGCGCTGGGAATCGAGGAAACCATGACCCGACACATGCACATGTTCCCTTTGCATGGTGGACTCTACAGAGACCTTCCCCCGGCCAGTCACGAAGCTCAATCCACAGGAGCGCCCGGCGGAGCCACAATCCTGGGAGGACTGCCGTTACCCCTGCCCAACCCGGCCCCGGATGTAGACCTGGCCCAGGAGGCCCCGCCGCCTCCACTCGTGCTCAACCCCACGCCGCTACCCGGCCCCTACATCTCCGACCCTCTCAGTGAACCCCGCAAGAAGAAGTATGCTAAAGAGGCATGGCCTGGCAAGAAGCCCATGCCTTCTCTGCTCATCTAGCTGCTTATTAATAACACAGGATGTGTCTGACTCGTCTATACTCATGAATCTGGCAAACAGACTTTGATTTTGACTGTACTACAAGAATCTGATTTAATGCAAGAAATTTGTAAGTTTTTAAATAAGTTTTACCTCCTTAAAATGAACACGGACTCACACTCATGTCATTTCAGATCTGAATTACTTTCTAAATCCAGTGAAATGCAGAAGGCACAGTTTAGTTGGAGAATTTTGCTTTATTTCGCGGTGTTCCTCCCACACAATGATCTGGTCATGGCCTTATAAATCATCTGTGTTTGTTTTGTTAAAAGAGCTGCTTGGACATTGTGCATCAGATCTTTTGTGATTCACAGGAAGTTTGCCATGACATGAGGGGTGAGTAAATGACGTTTCAATGCATTTTGATTGACCTATTTCTTTAAAATGCCAGCTTGAAAGTGTGGGAACCTAAAGAAATGCAAACAAAAGTGCATCACCTGGTCCAAACAGCAAAATGTGTCATGTTTAGCCTAAGACGGCAGAGGGTTTCACTTTTATAATGTACTCACTTTTTTTTTTTCTTTTTTTTATATGACTATTTATGTAAAATGTTCAGAAGGTTTACAAGGATGGGCTATTTATGTACACATTTTAGCGCTAGAGACCAATAAGTTCTTTCAAACTCAATCACACTTACATGAGCATCAGTAATGCAGATGATGGATCCGGTAGATGTTAGAGGTTTCAAAACTGTTGAAATTCTGCAATATTGTAACACTTTACCTTTGTGAAGATCTTTTTCCAATGTATTAGTTTCGTACATCCGTTGCCCAACCCGGCCCCGGATGTAGACCTGGCCCAGGAGGCCCCGCCGCCTCCGCTCGTGCTCAACCCCACGCCGCTACCCGGCCCCTACGTCTCCGACCCTCTCAGCGAACCCCGCAAGAAGAAGTATGCTAAAGAGGCATGGCCTGGCAAGAAGCCCACGCCGTCTCTGCTCATCTAGCTGCGTATTACTAATACAAGACTCTTCTATACTCATGAACTCTATCTTGAAGAATCTGGCAAACAGACTTTGATTTCAACTGCGCTACAAGAATCTGATTTAATGCAAGAAATCTGTCATTTTTAAAAAGTTAAATTTTTCTTTCCTCCTAAAATGAGCATTGGCTCACTCTCATGTCGTTCCAGATGCATAGTACTTTCTAAATTCATTGAAATGCAAAAGGAAGAATGTCCTCATTTGCACAGTTCAGTGAAAAAATAAAAAAAAGTGCATTTTGACTTATTTCGCTCTGTTCCTCACACGGAATAATCTGGTCTTAATCATTCATTTTTGTTTTGTCAAAAGAGCTGCTTGGACGTTGTGCATTAGATCTTTTGTGTTTCATAGGAACGTTGCAATGACATGAGGGTGAGTAAATGGTTTACCACTAGACGGCAAGAAGTTGTTTCAAACTAGCTGTTTGGCCATCGCACTTCAACATGAGCATCATTAATGCAGATGATAGATCTGGTAGATCTTCCACAAACCCTGTATTTGGTTTCAAAACTGATGAAGTTCTGCAATATTGTAACACTTTACCTTGTGAAGATCTTTTTCCTCTGCTGTTCCACACTGTATTAGTTTCATACACTTGTTCCCCTTAATATACAAACTGAGGGCAGCAGCGTTTCAAATGAACTGTTAGTTGATGGTTCATCAGGGCTCAATGTATACGGTCTTCACTGTTAAAGAGAGAAAGAGAAAAATGTTTTATACTCGTGTTCTGTTTGGTGCATTTGATGTTTGTACATATCATTCACAATAAAAGCCAGTGTATTTTTATATATTTAAACTGATGCCAGAAGTCTTTACCTTCGAATAGAGGGTGGCTGCTCATCCTATTTTATATTCATGACTGAGCTGTTAATTTTCTCCACAACTGGTTTGACTACCAATCAAGATGTCCGCAGCCATGTGATTTATGGTTCAAGACCATAATGCTGATTATCAGAAGTTGTCCATTCTGGCCTTTCATTGCTACAGCATGCCTTTACTTTACAAAAGCACCTTCCTGACAGGAACAGACACTATTATTTTTACATATACAGCTGCAAGCAGCAATTATGGGCCTAGTACAATACAGATACACCAGAAAGAGTAGTTCGCAATACCAGCGATGAATTTAGGTAGTTACCTTTGACAGTTAAACTGACTGTGACCGTAAGTTCAGTGTCAATATACAAAACCTTGGCTGTTTCACTTCCTGTTCTTCATCAGCATACTTTATTTCTGGATACTGATGTCAAACCCAACCTGCATTTTGTGGCTTTTATGAGGCTTTGGTTTGTCTATGAAAGGAGACTCTTTCAATTAGACATGTTTTGCCAAATAAAATATAATAGAAATAAAATACTTTTTTTTTTTTCCTCCTCCTGTGTTAAATTCTGCATTCTTGTGTATTAAAATACACAAACAAATTGATTCCTTAAGGACACAAAAAAAAAAAAATCTTGTTTCACTCGTTCATTGACGTTTACATGATATCCATGACTTCTCTGATTGGTGCATCTCTCTTAAAGATTGTGGGAAGTGTGGTTTTTCACCACAAATGTAAAAATACAGAATCAAATAAGTTAAAATCAATAACTTCTACATGGGCATATACCATTTCTTAACCTCAGGTCATCCAGTACTGAAGGTTTATTGAAAGATTATATTTCTCTGAGGGCAGAATAAATTGGATTTTTACATCCGGATACTTTCTGCTGTGCTTTCCTGACAGGAAATTATTTGTATTTTTTCGTTTCACACTGCAGAGCATGCTGCCCACTTCTGCTTCTTACTTCTGTCCTGCGCTAATGAGCCATGATTATTAGAAAGCCAAATTCGTCTATTTTAATCAGGCTTAAATCCTTGTAACATGCCAACATATACTGTATATATATATATATATATATATGATTCATGCCCAAGGGTGACGTTAATTTACAAAGAATACATGATGAGGGTGAGATTAAAATACATCACACATACCAATGGATGAATCTCATGACAAAATCTGTCATGAATCAGACACAGTCACATTATCCCCAAAATAAAATACTAAAATACAAAACAAATTAGTTTAAAGAGAGTGCTCAAAGGGAAACATTTAAGAAAAAAGCAAATGAAAAGCAAAAAGACAGAAGTAGATGCCCACTGAACAGTTTATGATGTGTATTTTGAACTGTAGGTCAATGACTGTAAATGATGTTTCTGATCTTAATGTTTGCAAGATTGTGGATGTATAGTATAGGGTGAATTCAGGTAAACTGGGACGCTTTTTGTCATTGAGATGACTGGGAAAAATGTCAAACTAATTCACCCCAATATATCTCATTATGAAGCAAACTGTACTTGTTATACTAGTTTTTAAGTTTGTCTGATTTATGGCATGTAATAAATGTATTTCTTGGTTATTATTTTACGTGGTGGAAATATTTGAAGAGAGTGTAAAAAGTGTGTTTAGGAGTCCACAGGTCCAAAAGTTTCTAAAAGATCCATAAACGTGTCTCAGTGATAAAAAAAAAAGTTTCATCAACACAGATCAAAATGCAGTTTGAGTGAGGGTTACACATAAACTGCATCACAAGTAAATTACAGCATAGTCTCATACTGATGTGACTGTGTTTCCCCTGCACTAATGGCTATAAATGTTAAATGGAACGTCTTCTGTCATTATTTACTCACCCTCACGTCGAAACCCCTCATTTAGAAATCTGTGGCTTCTTTTCTTCTGTGGAAGACAAAAGGAGACATTTTAAGTGTTTATGTTGATACAATGAAAGTCAGTGGAGTGCACACTTAAGCTGCATGTATGATATTCGTTGCTTATTTAATCATTTATTGCAATTCTTCATGGGAATTTGCATGAATGGCCAAAATTTAGTAGAATTGTCATTTGTAATAGTTGCTTTCTACATAGTGATTGCAGGAGCTGAGTAGATGGACAGTTTTTACAAATATTGCAATCGCACTCAATATAATGATATAAAAAACCTAGTGCATCTTGGTTCCTCTATTCACAGTGCTATTTTAGTCTGTTTTAAAGCACGGATTCTCTGCTATTTCGAGGGGTGTCATAAATATGACAAAGAATGATGAAATGGAGCTGGGAGCCCACTTATATACACGTCGGCTCCGCCCTTTCTGGCGGGCTAAAGCGGCATTGGTTTGTGCAGCTACACAAACGTGAACAAATCAGGCTTCAGTAACAAGAGTAAACAGGAGTTTACCCATACACAATAGTGATGGGAAGTTCGGATCATTTTACCGACTCGGACCTTTGAGTCTCGTTCAGCAAAATGAACGAATCTTTTTTCGAGTCATTTCGTTCATTTTAACAAAATATAATTAAAATGTTACGTGTTACTTCCCTAATATGTCTACTACTTACGCAAACGTTGATCACACTACAAATAATACAAAACTGCTATAAGAAACAGAAAAGATTAATTCATTGTTTACCTGAGTCTTCAGTCTATGATTAGCTCACCACCTCTTATCTGACAAGTCTTCGGGTTTGGGCTTATGGGGCTGTCACGTGATGAACGAACGACTCGGAAAAACCCGAAGACTCGAACCAGGTGAACTACTTGACTAATTCCAGTACAGAACCTATAGGATGTTGCGCATGCGCGACTGAACGAATCACTCCCCGAGACGACTCGTTCTTCCCGAGTCACATTAAAGATTCGTTCAAAACGAACGAATCGTTCAAGAACGACCCAACACTAATACACAACGCGAAGTGAACGTTAGAAAGGGAACCAGGACTGTCCCTGGAAAACGGGGTCTGGTCATATGGAAATTAATCATATGTTTTAATTCAATTTCTCAGTAAAAATATTTTTGTCCAGCTCTTAAAACAAAAATTATGGAGGTTTTATTTTACAGATATCCCACCGGAAGTGTTCGAGGCGCCATCTTACTATTCCCTACCGGCAAAGAGCACCATTGAGTCACAGCCAAAACCGCTGACCTAAAATCACCCGATTTGAAGCGAATCCAAGGATTCGTTTTTATGTCATGTACATGTAAATTCATTTTTACTTCAGATGTTATCGGCAATATTTATGGTCTTTTTTTGGGCAGGATAAGCTTTATATTTAAATCGTTAAGGTGGGTGTGTCTGCTGCGCACTTCCCGACACAGGTAACGTTAACTGACCCAACACAAAATATAGCCTATTTCTTTATGTACGTAATTATTCAGGAACTATTAAACACGAACATATTATCAGAAATTGATTTGAATATACAATAATACAATACAAGCCTCTGTTACTATATTGCTCTATGTTGTGGTACTGAAATGAAAAGCTTACCATGCATCATCTTGGAAATAAAGCTTCATGTCTTTAAGTCAGTTATTCCTCTGAATAAGTTATGATGTGTATATTTTTAATGTCCTGATTGAGCAACATCTATTTCAGACTCTCCAAGATCGAGCAAATATGGCGTTTTACTAGCATTACCGTTTCCATGTAAAATGTTATTTATATATGTTAAATCAATAATTAATTTAACCACCGTTTAAATCATTACCTGCTTCAAAATGAATGCTGTTAACGAAATCATTGTTGAAACATTTGCAGTTTCTCTGCTGAATTATTCCGCGATCTCGCTCCGAGGTCCCGATCTAACTCAAATGATTCGCGATATGCGAATTCGTTGCTTGAATAACCATGGAAATGATATCATTACAATTAATAGGCCTAACTTACAATGTTTTTTAATAGATTGCGATCACATTAAATACAGTTCCCGTCGTATTAAAAACATTTCATTATATGACACCCATTATATGGTACTTGCCTAAAAAGATGGGTTTATGATGTGTGTTATTAACAGATTACACTAACATTAGGTTACTTAAAGGGGTCATATGATGCGATTTCAATTTTTCCTTTCTCTTTGGAGTGTTACAAGCTCTTGGTGCATAAAGAAGATCTGTAAAGTTGCAAAGACTAAAGTCTCAAATCCAAAGAGATATTCTTTATAAAAGTACCTTAAACCGCATAAACACATTTCATTACACCAAATACACAAAATACTGTTCTTTTTAGCAGCATCATATGACCCCTTTAAGCTATAGCCTTACCCCTACCTTCCACCAATGGAGAGAGAAAAAAGTTTTCAAAAGCATCCCCCCTCTGCTTTTTTCACAAATCGCACCGTTTGCGCCAGATGTTCATTTAGTTCCTTTGTTTAAGAGAAGTTAAGCTCTATGTTTATTGCAGTTATTTGTCTGTTGTCATCACATTTAGTGTAGTTGATTCTGTTCATGCCTAGTGGTTTTTGAGTAAATAAAGTCTAGCGGCAGCATTTAGATCCTCTTCTTTCATCTTTATTTTTAACAAGCTGTGACAATGAGATGCTATTATAGTTTTTATTAAGATTTAGATTTTTAGATTCAGTTCGTTTATTTTATTTCAAGTAACAGAAATATTTTCTATAGGATTCAGTTAACTAAAGATGATAACTAATTAAATGATTCCTAATGTTTTGATGTTTTTGTCTCTCTCCTCCTCATCAGAACAGCTGCATGCTGGTTTAGGCTCAGTCTGGAGCGGATCTCTGTAGCATCAGGACTCTGGTTTGAGCCGGCGCTGCGTGTCCAGCTCCTCCAGCATCCACACAGAGCCCTCAGTCACGCTCCAGAGTGAAGCACAGCATTACAAAACACATGAAACGCCTGCTGTCCACTCGTCCTCACTGCAGGTGTCCAGCTGTCTCTGCGGCTCCTGTGTCCTGCACTCCTGCTCACCCTATGTTCACAATTACAGCCAGTTACCTACATTTATCCTGACAGGACAATCCAACTGTCCAATCAACACGGAGTCATTGAGATGAGTGTGCTGTGATTGGCCACCTGTGGAGCGTAACCAGGGATGCTGTTGAATGTCCTGTAAGCTGGGACGCTCGTCCGCTGCTGCTCTAAGACACCATCTAATCAACTGACGGCAGTCTGTTACATACAACACAGTACTTGAGCAACACAACATCAACTTCTGCTCGCTCCGGCCGTGATTTCTGTCTGTGAACAGCTGCATGTTTGCCATCTCTTGCCTGCAGACAGGTGACTCGGGAAGCGCAGTCTGCGAACCCTCCGTGCGCTTTTGAAAGGTAGAGAACCGCACAGGAGCTTGTAGAGCGTCACACCCAGCGACCAAGCAGTAGCTGGTCCGGCACGATAGCTGTGGGAATGAAACCACTCCGGAGGGGCGTATGAAAGAGTGCCTGAGAGACCCGAGAAGAGCAAGAGATCAGCTCAAACGCTTCCAGTCCAAAACACAAACTTCCACAGAGATCTTCTCCTAACCAACCTGCAAACTCTTTATACTCCGAGTCCTTCAGGAGGTGTCCGCAGCCAAAGTCCAGCAGCTTGATCTCGCTGGTATCGGTGCAAATGAGCAGGTTCTGTGGCTTGACGTCCCGGTGGAAGACGCCGCGGCTCTCGCAGTGTTTGAGAGCGTCGATGAGCTGCAGCAGCACCTTCTTGGCCTGGCTCTCATCCAGACAGCCGTTCTCCTCACACAATCTGTGGAGATCCTGGCAAGGATCCAGCCGTTCCAGGATCATGACGTAGTGGCCGGGATGGTCAAACCACTCCAGCAGCTTCAGGACACTGGGACAGACAGGAGCTGAATTGACCCGGGTCATCAACGCGACCTCCAGCGGCAGCAGACCCTGACCTTCCTGCAGCGGCAGAGGAGACCCCAGACCCTTGAGTCATCGCTAGAGGGCTGAGTGTGGGTTTATGTGTGTATCAAACCTTACATGTGACTGAACTCACAACTTCCATGTCCTCGTGCTCCTCGTCTTTAGTCACGTACTTGATGGCCACCTGCAGACAGATGAACCACAGTAAATTACACCTGATAATTATGACAATAACCTCGTACTCTGTACAGATGAAATACGGTTTCTGCCACAAGTGTCATGAATAAGGGCTGTTTGAATGAATTAAGGAGGGAAAAAAATGTCTTACTGGCAATCCATCAGAGCTGCGGGTCCCAGCAAACACGGAGCCGAATCCACCTTGACCCAGCATTGGGCCCTTTATATACGCATCTGCAACAATCACAAGATCACAAGAAATGAGAAAACAGGCGACTACAAGAATGTTCCTGTAATCATCATCAGTGAATGAACATTTCAACGGCAAATCACTTAATTCAGCGATGTCTTCAGAATAAGCCTGACCTTCAGCAGAGCGTTTGGCGGGTCTCTCGTATGAGGTGCAGGGATCTTCATCCTCTGAGTCGACTCAGAAGGCAGAGGAGTGCTATAGCAGGCAGCTCTGGACTCCACGGCTGGGTTGGGGTTGACAGTGCTTTCTGAATGTGGTCTCCACACTGTCTCCCAGCCTCCTGACCAGCAGACATCTGGATTAAAGCAGCAGTGGATCTGGAGCGGCACAAAGCTGAAAGAGCAGCAGCACTTCACAATCTATTTCACACTATTTGACTTTCTTGTGGTTTTTAACGAATTTCTTGAAATAAATCATCTGAACAATGTCTTGAGGTTTGGTAACCGTGGTGTAAGCGGAATAATTGACTCTGGTCAGTTTATTATTGAAAAATAATGCACATCCGAGATGCGAACAATGACACATCATACACTTTTTTATGAAAAGGCAGTTTTTCATATTCAATGAGTACAATATGTGCTTATTTAACTGGGAATATTCGAGATAAATTTGCTAAACTGCACACATTTATTAATGTAAGGGTAGTCTAACAATATACAACATCATACCATAACATACCAACAACAAATATGAAAAATGAAAACACCTCGTCTTTCGCCCATGTGAGCCATCGAAAATATCCTAAAAATCTCTCCTTCACAATGAGAAAAGAAAAGAATAGATAAGAAAAGGAAAAGATGAGTTAAAGAAACACCAACAACCAAACAAAAACAAACAAATGAAATAAAACTCTCCTCAGAAATAATCTAAACTCCTTCAAAAAGTCAATTCAAAGAAAATATCCTCCACAGAAATGCTCCGAACTCCTTCAAAAATCACTTTCTCCGCACATAAAAGTCTGTCTCGAGAGTCTCGCCTTCAAACACCCAACAATCAGAAATCGAAGAGTTCAGGCTTGTATAGCTGCAGATGGAGTTTACGGGTTGCTATAGCAACTCAGATTCAATTCACGCACAATCGAGCTCGCGCTGCAGACTGTAGCGCGATGACGTCGTGTACTTTCGTGACGTAATGTGCGCCGACTGGTGAGATATCTGTAAAATAAAACCTTTACAAACTTTGTTTTAAGAGCTGGAAAAATATCTTTACTGAGAAAATGAATTAAAACATACGATTAATTTCCACATGTCCGTATGTTGTTTTTTGTGTTGTATGTTTTTGAATTTACAATGGTGACCAGACGTCCCCGTTTTCCAGACAGTCCCGGTTTTTGGTGTCTGTCCCGCAAATACACTGAGAAAATTAATTAAAACAATTAAAACATATGATTGATTTATGATTAGATTTGATTATTTTCACCAGCAGAGGGCGCTGTGAGCTATAGGTCTAGTGATGATGAAGAATGAAGAGCAGAGCGCTATTATCATCAATCATCAAAAGAGACGCCGTCATTGGTTTCAAGGTAGTCACATACTAACTGTACATGTTAAACATAGTTGTTTGTGTGCACTGTATAAAAAGGCATGGTAAGGTAGCGGGATTGATTTGCACACAATATTCAACATTCCTGAAACTTATGCTGTCACGATATGAATAATATAAAACAAATAAACTAATTAAATAGGCTACACTTGCCCAATTTGCAGACAGCGCATACTTTGTGGTCAAAATGAACCTAAAATACAAAATATTAAGCCTGATTAGTGATAGAAAAGATCAATTTCCAAAAGCATAAACAACAGGCCTATTTGAAAAAGGTTTAATCAGCTGTAGCCTGCTCCCAGCTTGTGAAGATGTTACAGTCTAAACATATTTGTTAAATATAGTTTTATTTATCATGTTCTTATGCTTATTGTTTTATTTTTAATATAAATGTATTATTATAAGTAATATTTAATATAAATGTATTATTAAAAATGTATTATATTATTATTTTATATATAATATAAAAAGGCTATTGTCAAGGCAATGAAGAGGAGAGATCTGATCACAGCTAGACTTTTATTTAAGACAAAGAACAATAAGATGATCCACTTGCAACAATGAAAAACACAGGAGAAAGACACTGCAGCATAAACACAATACAAGACAAAGAAGTCAACAGCTGAGGGCAAGATATACACAGAGTAATGAGGGTAAAACACGGCACAGGTGGAGCTAATCAATGAACTACAGAAACTACACAAATACCATTTTATTTTCATGGACTCATGAAGTTGACCCGAGACATTACAGGTAAATGACTCAGAAAATACTAAAGTTAAACCATTTGCATCCTATGCATTTTGTTATAATATTATATTGTTCTGAGAAATTTGTTTTTTTAGTTTTAGTTTTTTATGCACTTTTTTAAAGTTTATTGGCAGTTCGCATTCTATGTGCATATCGCCACCTACTGGCCTTATTTGACCAGTGAGCCTCGATCTTTTCTGACACTGAAGGCTGAAAAACAGTATTTTAAAAGTCCTATTGCACACCACCTGGCCAATTTTAACCTATATTTCTCTGTCATTTTCAGAGTTTTATTAAATATGACACTGCACTCTAAAAAATGCTGGGTTGTTTTTTTTAACCCAAATGCTGGGTTCAGCCTGTTGGGTCATTTTATTGGGTTATTTTTTAATATTTTTACCCAGGTGCTGGGTTTTTTTTTATTTTTTTAACCCAAACGCTGTAACCCAAACGCTGGGTTCAGCTTGTTGGGTCATTTTAACGCTGGGTTATTTTTTTCTACCTAACCGCGGGGTTGACCCTGTGTCCGGTGAAACTTCACAACGCAGCTGCTGAGAACACGGGCTTAAGTCCACAGGAGAGAGCGGTTCTCAGCGCCGCCGATTTGGTGCACTCTTTCCGGAAATAAAGGTTTGTATACATTTTATTTCATTTATAAAGTATTTAATGTGGTGTAAATTATATTATTTTGCGCAACGCAACATAAGGACGAGATGTCAGTCAGCTGAGGTCGTTTCGCGCCGGTGTTACGAGATTTTCGGTTTCCGAGATTTTTGGTTTCAGTGGGCGGAGCATACATGAATATTCATGAGTTTCCCGGACATGCGCGTGGAACTGAGAATTTCAGTTCACGCTCCTTGTATCTCGGCAGGTTTAATGGAATATTTAAAAAAAGGTAAATATATTTCCGGCGTTGCACAAACTACATTTGTTTATCATTTCGTAACCGTTTATAATGTTTTTCATTTACAGTGCACGTTTTGTGCAGTCGTCCCTGACTGAATGATTGCAGACATTCTTTGTGTAATGTTAGGATAAAGCACAGCAAACTTCAGCTAGTTGTATACATTGATTTCGGTTCTTTCTTCATTTGTAGCTTGCGATGCTTTAAAACTGTGTCTGTTATTAGTTGTTATCATTTGTTGAATACATCACTGCCTGCTACAAATGAAATAAACTTATATAAACGTATCTGTAGACATATTTTTTTGTATACTGGTGTGAGGATCCATGTCTTAACTTACCCCGTTCAACATTCTCCATGTTGGTTGTGAATTGTCTGCTGTCTGGTTGTAAACTATGATACAATCATACACTGCTGCAAAAACATGTTGCTAAAATATCTTCTATCTATCTTTTTCATGTTTCCAATGTAAAATATTTAAACATTTTTACAAACAAATAGAAATTTACAAATTAAGATTATCACAAGGTTTAAGGTCCCATTTGCACAGTGAAACCAAAAATCCCAGAACACCTGGATGATTACAGCTACAGGTTTCCAATAGTAGCACAGATCCAACTACCATTTCAATTATTTGTTTTTATGCTCTTCTGTTACCTTTTAAGTTTTAAAACTGTCGTCTTCTGACAATGAATGAAATAAAGTTCATCACCATATCAATGGCCTAATAAACTTTTTGCAACCTACACTGATGTTATTCTGTTGGATTGTGGCCTTCATTAGTGTAAGAAATTATAGTCTGCCTCGACCCAGCTTCCACTCCAAACTGTGTATTAAACTATGCTCCTTTCTCTACAAAGAGCTTAATTATCATATAGATAGTTGTTTCCGATCTTAATCATGTGTAAATATTAACATTACCTCTGGAGATAGCGTGGGAGAAGCAGCAGGTCGTCAAGAACCATCTGCTGACCAAAAGGGTACATGAAAGAACTGCTATGGATTCTGTTTAATCTTATCACCTTAACATTTGGTTGGAACACTTGAGTCTACCGAAGATGTGGGAACGGAAGACTATCACTTTAATTGTCATCCGCAATTTACATTTAAAACGAAACTTAATTTACATGTTGAGCGGGAAGATGAACGTAATACAGTATAAAATGATTGAGCTTAGGATGTTCGGGGTTCAGTCTGACTCCGTTGAACCCAAGGTACTACATGTACTTTGTCACTACTATTCTGTAATAAAAGTTATTCTTCATCAAGATCTTCGACGTCTTCACTTTTTCTTACATTAGCTTGTGATAAGATGTTGGTAAAATGTGTGTTGGTGTGATTGTTGATATTAAGTGAGACAGTGACATTTTGTTTTTAAAAATATGAATTCAATAGTGATTCACACTCAAAATCCAAGGACTAGAGCTACTTCAGGACTAAACTGAGGCTTAAATTAAACCTACCAGGAGGCAGACTTAACGTCAGATTAAGGTTGTTTCTCCAGTCTTTATATATCAAAATTATTGGTGCACTCGGTAGATATGAACAAAGAAGCCTGTGAAAATAAATATGCACTGTTAATCATTTTGAACTTTTATTTAAAAAATGCACATTGGCCACAATTAATGGCACCCTTTTATTCAATACTTTTTGCAACCTCCTTTTGCCAGTTTAACAGCTATGAGTCTCTCCTTTAATGCCTGAGTTTGGAGAACAAGAGTTTGGAGACCATTCCTTCATACAGAATCACTCCAGACCCTTCAGATTCACAGCTCCATGTTGATACTCTCTCCTCTTCAGTTTTCTAGGGTTCAGGTCAGGGAACTGGGACGGCCGGCAGAACCTTCGCTTTGTGTTCAGTGACCCATTTTTGTGTTGATTTTGATGCTCCTTTTGGATCATTGTTCTGTTGGAAGATCCAACCAAGGGCCATTATAAGGCTTTCTGACCCCAAGATTGAACTATTTTCTGCAATTCTCCAGCTGTGATCCTCGGAGAGTCTTTGGGCACTCCAACTATCTTCCTCACATTGCATTAAGATAATATAGACACAGACAATATACTGTAGGCAGATTTGTAACATTTCCTGTCGATTGGAACTTCTTAATTATTGTCCTAATGGTGGAAATGAAAATGTTCAATGCTTTAGCTATTTTCTTTTTTCTCTTTTTTTTTGTGTGACTATTTTGTGCTTTTGTGTTTCTTGACTTCATATTTTGTAAAGCTCAACAATCTGTTGCTGCACAACAGAAATCTTTGTGTTTTTTTTTTTTCATTGTGAAAAAAAAAGAATTTGGCCTTTGTGTTCCTTATATTTATATTCCTGTGAAACAGGAAGTAATGGCTGGATAATTTCATGTTCCTAGTCACCCTGGTGTGCTACAAATTGTATGGGAATACAATATGAAATATAAATACAATATACAAATATGAATGGGAATATAGATCTTTAGAGATTATACTCATACTAATTTCTAGGACTACAAATAATTGTGGAGACTGAGCCTAAACCAGCATGCAGCTGTTCTGATGAGGAGGAGAGAGACAAAAACATCAAAACATTAGGAATTATTTAATTAGTTATCATCTTTAAAAGCTTGTGCAGTTTAGCAAATTTATCTGAATACTCCCAGTTAAATAAGCACATATTGTACTCATTGAATATGAAAAACTGCCTTTTCATAATTTAACTGAATCTAAAAATCAAAATCTTAATAAAAACTATAATAGCATCTGATTGTCACAGCTTGTTAAAAATAAAGATGAAAGAAGAGGATCTAAATGCTCCAGAAGAAGTCATAAGATCATATTTATTTTGCATTAGCATGAAGCTGCAGTTTCACAATACATGAATTACACTTACGAGTAACAGTAAAATGCTGCAAATAATTTTTTCTTACACTTGAAATGCTATTTACACCTTTACAAAGCTTGTCTTGCGCATGCAAATTTAATTTACGCTGACAGTCTTATGTACACTTCCACAACTCTTACCCTGCGTATGCAAATCTTTTAGGCATTGTTGTACCTTCATAAATGACTCTGTGATTTAAACTAGTTTACAGCCAAACAGGAGACACACTGTGTGCAACAAACGAGACAGAAGGCTTTTCAATCTACACATCGCCATCATTTACCATGGATTTACTGTAGTAACACTCACTGCACCATGGTATTGTGGAAGAAATGTGGGATATTCACATTGAATTTCATTACAGGAGTAATGGTATATAATTATAGTATGTATTTGTGATTAAGCTATAGCATGTGTGCATTTATATGATATCACTCATTAGAACATGCAGAAACTAAGAAAGTAATTTTTCTATTTAGATATTTATTTTGTTAAGGAAAATTAATGGTCTGGTTTCTAACCATGGTATTGAGGTGCTATATGTGTGGTTTTAACTGTGTTTATCATGATTTAAATGTATGCTACTATGGGAGATCAATGCTTAATAAAAAAAAACTAAAAAAAAAACTTGTTCAGAATAAATTTAACCATATAAAACTGAGGTTGCTACAATTTTTTTTACAGATGTTACTGATTTTGATAATGAACAAAAATTTACCTCTGCATCCTAACTCAAGCTACTATCAAATGTGTATTTCTAAGAGACAAAAAGTGATATTATTAATATTATCAGGCAACCCAAACCTGTTTCTTGATTTGAAACAATATCACTCATTAGAACATGCAGGAACTAAGAAATTAATTTTTCTATTTAGATATTTATTTTGTTAAGGAAAATTAAT
>NW_015652166.1:893798-902946 GCF_001515625.1 Sinocyclocheilus rhinocerous
TTTTTTTGGCCATATCGCCCAGTTCTAAGATGAAGGTATCTCATGAGACAGGAAGTGAAGCTAACTTTGGATACGGACATGCCTTGACGCCTTCCTTGGAACGCGTTCTCCGAAGGCAGCATTTTTCAGTTTTCGAATGCAGCCGAAATTTCAATGGTTCGCCGCTGGGGGGCGATCTCTGTGAACCCGTGAATCAGGCGAGCTCATTGAGATCGCCCCCCAGAGGCGCACCATTGAACCAGTGTCTATGATTTTTACCTGATCTAGTTTCATCAATTTGTAGACATTTTTAATGAGACATCTAAAAGGATGAGAAGTAGTTAAAGGGGTCATATGATGCGATTTCATTTTTTCCTTTCTCTTTGGAGTGTTACAAGCTCTTGGTGCATAAAGAAGATCTGTAAAGTTGCAAAGACTAAAGTCTCAAATCCAAAGAGATATTCTTTATCAAAGTTAAGAGTCAGCCACACCTACCTAAAACGGCTCGTTCGAACACGCCCCCACATATTAAAAGGCTTGTTCTTACCTGCTTTCATATATAATTTATTAATAAACTGTATACCGAATTCGGCCTTTTTATACTCTATCTTAGTCCATTAATTAAGCGTTTTCTTTCTATGTGTCACGAATCCTGTCCATGGACTTCCGTTCAATCACCACCAGAGGTCACCATCCAAGTTCAAAACAAAACTCTATGAACTGCTCCATTGTGAACGTACGGAGCTGTATGAACCACTACAAGCTGTAAAGTAAACAGGAAGTGTTTGTCCGAACTCAGCTGGTTTTGCGAGAGAACGCAAAAGTATTGCGAGGGAACGCAAAAAATCTGACAAATATTTTTTCCTCCCACCCCAAATTGGCGTCACTAGCGATCAGCAGTCGCTTCGAAACAGTGAATCATTTTGCGAATTGATTCGAAGCTTCGAAGAGTTTGGATTCTCACATCACTGATGAGAACATACTTCCACACAACCTTTTGCTATTACATATATCCAACCACACAATAATATATCTAACAGTCATACAACACACAACAGCCAATAATACAAATATAGAATACCAAAATGACACTACACACCCAAAAGTTTTAAAACAAGTTTTTTTTTACCTTTAAAAATGAGTTTCAAAGTCACTCTGATGGTACACTGACTTCTAATAAGATGAACGGCTTCTGTTCCTTTCCAAAAGTCTGCTCTGGAAGTGCGTAAGTTTAGTGAGCGGTACAAAACTCCGCGAAAAGCGTGGATCGCTTTACGTCAGCAACAACTGCGCGTGCACAGCTATCCACTGTAATTACGACAGTGGTATATTTACGACAGTGAATTCCACTCACTTAACTGTAGGGGGCTCCAAAGCCACACATACAGTTTCACTTAAATATGAAATAAATCACATCTAAACTGAATCTTCTTCTAAACCTATCATTGAAGAATTACGCAGGTAGCTGTCTAGCGTTTTTAGAAGAGAGTTTTTGAGGTGAGTTTACAAACCCCTAAATGAAAATGCAAGTTGTGGTGTTGGAAAGAGCTAAAGACAGACTAAAACGAGGGAAAAAAGCCAGAAGTGTGGGATTATAAACTAAAAAGAAAGAATTGATTGACGAGTTGATTTTTCTTACCCGAATTGTTAAAATATAATCTCGGAATTGCAAGAAAAAAGTCAAAATTTTGAAATATAAACTCAAAATTACATTTTTATTCTTTTATTCCGTGGCTTGAATAGACTGCTACGTTAAAACGGTCATTTTCTGCCAGCAGATAGGCTCCGCCCACAAAAACGTCATCACTGTTTGCAAACACTGAAATTGTTTTTTAGTGTATATATAAAAGTATAGTCTTGTATAGTATTAAAGTATAGACTATTTATATGCATTCAAGTTACTGTTTTTCATTAATAACTGAAAATGGCAGACGACATATGCACTTGGTGCATACTTCAGAGACAGGACCTAAAGTTTGTCCTAAACATACGGGCAATTCTGCAGCTTTCATTATACATGGATTGGCTCATTTTACCCCATTCATCTGTCATTAGTCTGCATAGAGAGCAGGATTTGGTCAGATCTACTTGCTAAAATATCCAGATGTAAAGTTTACCAAATTCCAGGAATTTTATTGTATCATACATTTTGTCATACTTCATTTTATAGTTTTAATCTCAAAGACATGGCCAGTAAGTGCTTATATCCTTCAACAAGGACCCTTGCTGAAGACACGCTGGCTTTAATCCTTGAAAGCTGTTGATGGTGTTGATGCCTGAAGGGTCCAGCAGAGGGGCTTCATACACTCTTCCAAAAATGCATTGAACCCTGTTAAATTTCATTGTATGGAGTAAAAAAAAAAAAACACTTTGATAAAATATCTTCTTTTGTGTTTCACAAAAGAAAGAAAGTCATACATTGCTGAGTGAGAGTCATAAATTGTAATGCACTCATAAAATAGAAATGCACTCATTTACTCATCTAAAAATCATAAATCGTTAGGTGAGTAAATGAGTGCATTTCTATTTTTAAGATTAATATTCTTCTAAGGATCACCTCAGGTTAATTCAATGTAAAACTGAATTTTTATTTAAAAGCTGTAGTGCTGATGAGAGTAAACTATTAACAAAAAACACTAAAATAGTTTACATTTCATTATACATAAAAAGGCAATGCACTTATCAACAAAAAAAAAAAGAAAAATTAATAAACATGCATTTTTTCATCTTTTTTGCACTAGTTACAGATCACAAGATTTCATCTGTATTTATTCCATATTAGAGATTTCTAGTTTTAGAATTCATGTAGTAATGTAGCGGAGGCAAAAGATTCATTCAGTAATATTCCTTAGATTTTTTTACCACACTTTAGTGTGTGGTATTTACTAACCATCCAGTTTCCAGGTGTTAAATGTGTATTTAAATTAAGTCATTAAGGCAAACACACCTCCTAGCAGCATGTCAAACAGGCTCAATGTACCCACTAGCTGATCATGAATCCTTTTCTACTGGTTTGATCTTGATGTGAATTCCATTGAGTGATCTGAGCACGACTTGAGGGATCATCTTCGGGGTGTGCTGGGGGTCTTTAATCAGCCGGTATTTCTTCAGTGTCAGCGCCACTGCGACTTTCATCTCATTCATGGCAAAGTTCTGTCCGATGCAGTTTCTGTAATCAAATACACACCAGAAGCTTTCTTTCAATAAGCACAGTAGCAAATATGTTTGCATTAGTACTGAGAACTAAAAATTCTGAAAAATTTGTTCACAAATCACACACTTGTGAACAACACTTTTGGATATAGCACAATGAAATGGTTTATTTAATCATACTCATAGATAAGTATTGTTTAGAAAAATACTTGAATAAATAAAGAATGAAGAAAGAAAATACAACCACTGAGCAAACTTTAGCAGTACTTATTATGGAAGTAGTATACTTTAAGAATATATACTTTAGTGCAAACTGAATGTAACTTTTTCAGACACTTCATTGCATGTTATTTGCAATTAAATGAAAATGTGTTATAGTTTAGATTTATATTAAATGCAGTTAGCTGAACTTTAGAGTGCTTCAGACCCACATGACTTAAGTACATCTTTATAATTTTGAAATATGGTTAGTGTAGGGATGACAAGCATTTATGAAAAGCTCAAATATACTTTAATGTCATTTCTGTTGAAACTTGTACGTCATGTATTTAAATTAAATTACACATTTGTAATGAAGTTGCAATTTAGTACATGCACAATATTAAATGTAATATCGAATAACTACAGCTACAGTTAAAATTATAATTAACTACTTTACATGTGCTTTAGTATGTTAGTCAACACATCAAAATGAGTGTACTTTGAAGCACAATTAAAACATAATGATTTAAAATGTTCTTTAAAGGATCATTTTTTAATTTGACCTTTTTACAAAGTGCACTTAAGTAGACTTTCATTAATATTATATTATCTACAAGTAGTTAGATATAAGATTTGTATATATTTTTTTTATTTAAGGTTTGAAGTACACTACAAGTGCACTTTAAGTACAAATAAGCACACTTCTTTTTCACAAGCATAGCCAACTTAGTAAATCTCTTCCAACAAAACCATTGTCAAAAGGACCTGCATTATCAGTTGCTTTATAGCTCTTTGCTCTCATCAGAGTTGATTTGAGGTCAAAGGCATAAATGCAACAAGCTGCAGGCATGTAATGGGAAAGCTAGCTCACACGGGAGAAGTTCTGTTCGTCATGCAATTATTTTCCATAAAAAAGCAGTTCATAGTGACATGTGTTAAACTGCTGGAAGGACAAAAGACCCCATGCATTTATCATGAATGTAGTCCACAAGAGCAGTGTGCAACATTCTGAGTGTTGCAACACAAGCCTTCTGTGACGAACAGAGCAAAAGTTGTTATTCACTGAAAATCTTCCCATATGCATGCATATACCAAAAGTGCTTCTGATGGCATATACTTGCTTCTCGCAGTTTTTTTTTTTTTAAATATGCAGAATGATATTTGAGAGGGGAAGATGTTTTGTGAATAATGACTTAAATTTTAGTTTGTTTACTACTATAACTATATAAGTACAGAAGAGCCATATGGGCTACTTTCATTGTAATTTCATATTTTTTGAAGCTTGACAAAGTGGTTACTATGAACTGTCATTATACAGAAATTAGTACCTTGAAGAATCTTCCTTTTCTGTTCAACAGAAAAACTTTTTAAAATTCTGATATTTTCCCTCACAATTTAGACTTTTTTTTTCCTCAGAATCATAATTGCGAGATATAAACTCAGAATCATAAGATAGAAATGCAGAATTCCAAGATATAACCTCGGAATGCTGAGTCCAAAAGTCCAAATTGTGAGGTTTAAACAAAAACAAAAAAAAACCTTGGCTGTTTGCTCTGTTCTGTGTGGCTGAAGTGCGAGTGAATGACCCACTTGCTAAACCGCTCATGTCTCTTTAACAAACCTGGGTCCCGCAGAGAAGGGCACAAAAGCATGCGGTGACCTCTCAGCAACATTCTCCGGCAGAAACCTCAACGGATTAAACACCTGTGGACAACACAACACATTAAATACATTTGGAAAAAATACACCAAAGAAATCTAATTAAAACATCAAAAACTTTTTAAAATACATTGTAAAAATCGGAACCGGCAATTGTTACCTTCAAGACCTATTTCTACTTGATTTAAGTCATATAATTTGGGTTATTTCTGACTTGAATAAAACCAGTATTATTTCAGTGGCTTTTTAAATATATTTATATGTACAAACATTATAATACTTCATAATATTATGAAGTCTTATAATATTGTCTTCTGTTAAGGAATATTACAAACATAAAATATACGGTTTCAAATATGGCTCTGTTCATAAACCACATAAAATATATTCTTCAATTGTTTTGCAGATGTGTATTTCGATTATATTACAGTGGGGTCCAAAACGATATTTAAATCTAATTTAAATTTGGAAATAATTTAAGATTTAGATATTTTTTTTAGATTAGATCTATGAAAAGATTAATACAAATGTTTATGGTTATAGAATTGGTTATGATTGCACTACTTCTAAAGAACTAGTCAGATGTGAGTAAATGATTGTCATTGATCATGTGATTCTTTGTGCAGATGACATCTGAAATCAGGCTGGAAAACATGATCATCAGGTTTTGTTAATGCAGCTCCAGTGCATTAAAATAAAATAAAAGCACAGTAAATAATACTAAGACATTCATTCAATTTTTGTTCATTTTCACTTAAACTGTTTTGCTGCTAAATATGTAGTAATTAAAAAAAATTAAATTATATGCAAATGGTGCACTTTCACAACTTTGGACTCTACTATACACTCCTTTTTTAAATGATTATTTTTCAGTCATTATTCTGTTGTACCTGAGCTATGTTATGTAATGAGTGATATTTCAGACAGACAGAATGCACACATACATATGGATTCTCCCACACTGAGGCATTCATGTGGATCCCATAAATGCTAACTCCAATGGTACAACCTGTGGAAGAGAAAAACAGTGTTTTAAGTGATGTATTCAGTGATGTTTTGTGATGAACTGATAACATTCTGTGTCATATGCCAAGTAACTGAACAACAAGCAGCCAGGTTAATGTTTGATCAGATGTTCTCGGAGTTAGAGGTCATCATATCTGTTTATAGGTGAACAGGGCATAAAGCAGTAGGCAGCAGTCTGTCAAAATTCATACTCACTGTTCATTTTCACTTAAACTGTTTTGCTGCTAAATATTTAGTAATTAATTAAAAATTAAATTAATGGTGAAAGTGCACCATTAGTGCAAATGGTGCACTTTCACAACTTTGGACTCTACTATACACTCCTTTTTTAAATGATTATTTTTCAGTCATTATTCTGTTGTACCTGAGCTATGTTATGTAATGAGTGATATTTCAGACATAAAGAATGCACACATACATATGGATTCTCCCACACTGAGGCATTCATGTGGATCCCATAAATGCTAACTCCAATGGTACAACCTGTGGAAGAGAAAAACAGTGTTTTAAGTGATGTATTCAGTGATGTTTTGTGATGAACTGATAACATTCTGTGTCATATGCCAAGTAACTGAACAACAAGCAGCCAGGTTAATGTTTGATCAGATGTTCTCGGAGTTAGAGGTCATCATATCTGTTTATAGGTGAACAGGGCATAAAGCAGTAGGCAGCAGTCTGTCAAAATTCATACTCACTGGAGACCAAAACACTGAAACCATTAAGTGAAATATTATATCAAGGACAGCCTTTCTAAGTGTGTCCATGTTGGCTTATGCTGTTGCTTCTCACAAAATGTTTGGGCTTTATGACTGATGCATTTGGGGAAACTATATGGTCCCCTTCTGAAGCAATAATGAACTTGATCAATCAAAAATGTAGATTCTGTCATCAACAAATTTTTTAAGTTCCTCTAAAAATGTTTTCTTGCAAAGAATTTCGATGGTGACCAGTGATTGTGACAAAAAGTGCCATAAAGTACCATTAAAAGTACTGTAAAAGTAGTATATGACTTGTGTGCTTGTCTGTTTTAGTCTTACGATAGCTTTGTGTGAGGAAGAAACTGAAATATAGGCCTACCTTCAGGTGCAGTCCGTCCATCAAAGAAGGTCAAGGGTTTAGTCAACTTTCGTGATATTCCCGGGACAGGAGGGCAAAGCCGCAGGGATTCTTTAATGCACATTGTGGTATAAGGAATTTTATTGAGGTCTTCCCTGAAACATAAGCAGAGAGGAACAGTCTCAGAGAAACTGACAGTGAATAAGGCATTACTGATGTCTGAAAATGTTTACTAGTTGTGACATCAGTGTGCAGGATTTCTTTGTTATTTGCTCATGAGAGCAATGAAATCAAGGTGTAATGAGTGGGATTTGAATTGATTTGCTATGAATGATCACAATCTGTTTTCTTAAAATCGGAGAAGAGTTGAGTAATTTGGTTTTTGTACTGTATAATGTGTATATAGATTAAACAAGACAAAAATAATGATTATGTCATTGTGTTTTGCTGTGAAATGCTTTGAGTCTTAAAATGAAATGAGATACAATACCTGCCAATTGTAAAATATTTAATTCATAATTTATTTTCAGTGAAAAAAAACTGTATTTTGATATATATGTTAGGGCTGTGCGTTTAATTTAGTCTCGATTTCGATTATAAAAATAGATATTTGAGATAAAATAATTATTTGGCAGACAGTGAAGACTATGTAGCATTTAATTTTTACAATTTATTACTTTATTCATTCCCGTAGTCGATTATTAGCTGAATACTATACTGTTAGACAAAAAATTCAAAGCACCGTTTATATCATTGCATCTTTTTTTCCTATTGTATTTGTCCTATTGTTTGTAATCTTTTTATTACTGACTGTTTACTTGTCTTCGTTAATTATTTGAGGACTTTTTACTTATGCCGAGTTCACACTGCATGATTTTCAAAGTTGTCGGATTACCGTTGTTTTCACACTGCAAGACTATCTGGGGTTAGGGTTGTGACGGTGAGGAAATTTTCCCACCGGTTAATCGACGTGTGACAACACCGGTAATACCGGTATCACCGTGGGGGCGGGGCGTTCCCTCTTTTTCTCGCTTTCCTTCGCTTTTACGCTTTTGCATTTCGTTTCTAAACTAAATCATCCGCCATCGTCTTGTCTGTCTCACCTCACCTCACCTCACTGGAGAAATGAAATCTGATCTGTGATGCGACTGTCGTTTGGTACGCTGCATTGAGCAGCCGCGTTCAGTTTTTAATTGTAGTGTCTGTTCTTTTACTGAACTAAATGATTTTTATTAGGCTACTACAAAAAATCAAAACGACGGTGGGGGTCAGTGCCACGGTGGGCAAGTGACGTAACCGGTGTTGCGACTTAACAACGCTATCACCGTCAACAACGTCTATCGCGGCAAGCCTATCTGGGGTAGCATTCTGTTGCTGCTGTGTTCACATTGCACGATGGATCGGTGACAGGAGGAGTCAACTGTCCAACCCAATGTCACATGAGTAATTACAGTAGTGAGAGTACCAGTCCACTGTGTCTTTTCCATCCAGAACTTGCAGGATCTCCTCTCTGCATTTCTCCTGGTGCTCAGGGTTACATGCCAGATTGTAGAAGATCCAAGATATTCCACTGGCTGTGGTGTCATGGCCTTCAAACATGAATGTGTCCACTTCAGCCCTGATATCTTCATCCGACAAACCCTGCTGATGCTCGTCCTGTGAGCGACAAAAATATCTCTAACATCAATGATAGATGATACAATGGCACTATGCACTATGCAACAAAATATCAGCTTCATTTATTTTCTTTAAATGTAAGTGTTGTGTAAGTGCTTGAGGATATCATACTCGGGCAGACAGAAGAATATCCAAAAAGTCCAAATATCGTTTGTTTTTAACAATGTCCTGTTCCTTCTCAGTCTTCAAGACTTCTTTCCTCTTTCTGATAACTTCCGCTAAAAAAATATGAAGAAATTGAAATGACATGATAGCTTCATAGCTTCGCTTGTTACAGATTTACACATTCAAACATTTGGGGTCGTGAGATTTTGTAATGTCTTTGAAAGTAGTCTCTTCTGCTCACTAACGCTGCATTTATTTGATTAAAAATACAGTAAAACTGTGAAATATTATT
>NW_015652166.1:903005-907082 GCF_001515625.1 Sinocyclocheilus rhinocerous
TTTTGTATATGTATAAGTATGTGTACATATATACATATATACATATTTTAGAAAGACATACGCAGCCTTATTATAAAACGTCCAGAGCCTCATTTAATTCAGATGGTCAAAATCACAGTTAGAGTTAAACTAATCGTTGCATGGTTTTGGGCCTGCTCGCATGGTTGTGTGCATGACTGTGGCTTAGCAAAAAAAACACACCTGTATGATTGTGTGCTATTCTGGCCGCCTTCCTGAATTTGTATCCATGTGGACTGAGATGAAATATGGCCTTGCTGTGGTAAGGAAACACTCTGAACCTGACGTTCACCAGGTGGCAGAGGTCATACACCATTTAAAATAATTTTCAATGTGAATATATAGTCAAATTTATTTCTGTGATCATGCAGCGCTGAATTTTCAGCATCATTACTCCAGTCTTCAGTGTCACATGATCTTCAGAAATAATTCTAATATGCTGACGTGCTGCTCAACAAACATTTCTGATTATTATCAATGTTGAAAACAGTTTTGCTGTGTAATATTTTTTGTGAAAACGGCTCCATTTCGATTCTTTGATGAATAGAAAGTTGAAAGAACAGCATTTATTTTAAATAGAAATCCTTTACTGTCACTTTTGATCAATTTAATGCAATTAAATTCTTGCTGAATAAAAGTATTAATTTCTTTAAAAAAATTCTAAAATAATAATAATATAATAAAATAAAGAATAGAAAACATCATACTGACCCCAAACTTTTGAACGGTAGCATATATTCTGGTTTAACTAAGATACATAAGCAGGTATGTATATAATAGTAGCCCTTGAGCAGGCCCAGACTCAATCTATGGAGTTTCACAAAATCTGCAGAATTCTGAAAAATGGATTTGAATTTTGAACTGGTTTTCAAACAGCTTTCCTTGATCGTCAATACATGGATTGGTGGGATGCACAAACAAACAGTATTGCAAATATATACTGTATATATATATATATATAGAGAGAGATGAGGTTACACTGAAAGGAGACGGATGTGTACAAAAGGACGAGGTAAAGGAGAATGAACTGACCTGTCTGTCTGACAGTTGCTGTTACAGCTGAACGCACATTTCATGATGCTGTCCAGCGTCATCAGACTTACATGCTTAAACAGTTCAAACGACTCTCCTGATTTGGCATAAACTTCCCACTTACCCTGAAAGACAGAAAAATAAATGACTCAAACTAAAATCAAAACACAGCAATCAAAAGACAAGCTTTTTAAATAATTCTATTAATAATTCAATTAGTTTAAGTGTATCATGTCACCCAGCAACACTGTAAAAATGAAATGATCAATAAGTCATAGAGGCATTTGCTTTTGCATTACTTGAACTCATCAGAAGAATGTAACCAATTTCAACTTAATTTTTTAGAACGTTTTACAAGACTCTATTTTTTAAACTGAAGTGGAAGGTGATTTTTTAAACAGTGAATAAGGAATTACAAAAATAACGACTGTTGTCAAACGGGTTTCTCAAAAAATCATTTGACCTTCCATTGTTTGGACAAACAAATAGTCCTGCCCCAATATTACATAATTGGTTGTGAAAATGTTGCTGCTCCGGGTTGGTTGAGATGATCAAACAAGCAGAGAAATTTTTGCAGCAGTCTTATAGTTGTGCACATTAATTGCTGGGACAGGATAAACTGTTTTTAACATAAAGAGCGAGTAAATAATGACATTTTTTATTTTTGGGTGAACTATTCCTTTCACATACAAGCATGACTTTGGTTGAATCAGAAACAAGTTTCACATAAGGCTTCAGAACATCATAATGGAAACCAGGAGTGAGAAGCCGTCTGTGCCGAAACCACTTCTGTCCAGTAGACACAAGCAAGCCATCGCCTGAGGAGACAGTCAAGAGTTACTCTAGTGATAATAGAATGCCACAGAATGAATGATGACTTGAGATGGTAGAAATGACATCCATGACAGTTCAAAAAAGTGTCAAAAAATCCACAAGGACAGACTTGACCGTAGTTGAAGAAACACCCAATAATAAACCTAATAGTAGATTAATAAAGAAATAATTTTCAATTTTACATGTGATCTTACCTAACCAAGGGATGAAAAACTTGTATGAATAATCATCTTTGGGTTCTGTAAATAAAGCGAAAATAAAATTCATTTTAAAATGCTGGTTTTGGGTGTAAATATTTGAGAAAGAATTAGCCTGTAATATAAATATTAAAAGTGTCAAACGGATGAGCACCTGTAGTGGTGAGAAGGGTCTTCACATATGATGGGTGGTGGATGTTCAGAATGGACAATGATGGGCCAAACCACAGCGGAAAGGCAAAGGGATACTGTCCACTCCACTTCATAACCTTTTCCAAATCATGTCCATCCTGGTGAAACTATGAATATAAAAAAGGTCTGTGTAACTGTTATGGACAATAAAACAGGTTTCAAGAACAAATTGCGCTCTCACTTTATTAATTTCACGTGAATTCTACCAACTGCTGCTGAAGAATGTGAATGCAACGCAAGGCTGTTGTGTTTATTGCTGCACAACATAATTATGTAATTGTTTACTTGTAGTGAATAGACAAGGGCTCAGGCATGAGGTTTCATCCCTCGAAGATAACAATGGCAAACTGGGGCAAATGCCTTACGACTGGAATACAATGGTTTTTCAAAAATTACTGGAGTACGTTTACAAGAAAATATTACTTTTGTAAATAATTTTTAAAATTACCAACAATTTCTGAGTGAAAATTGTTTCTACACTCATTATTTTGTTAATAGACTGGATAAAACGGCAACATAAAATACACGTGACAACTTGCACTGACCTAAGTCATATGCACCAAATGTCGTTTACGTTTTACCCAAGATATTAAAATATGATCATATATAAAATTTTATGATGACATTTCATTTTTTTAGTAGGATAAAACTCAAAAGTTATTCTAATTAAATAACAGATGTTCGAAAGCAACAGAAAAAGCATGCACGGACTACAATGGACTCCAAAGCTTAGCTACAGAAACAGTCACTGTTTGTGGTTGTGTTGTTTACCTCCTTGACGTGTCCGATGAGCCAGTGTGCCGGTGGTCCTGGAAAAGGCTCCATAGTTCGCATCCCTCTTCTCCTCATAACCAATAATTTAACCACTATCGCCAAACACACAAGCAACGCGAGTGCAAAGACATGATTCACGGAGAGCGACTCCAAACTCAACGCGAAACTCGCGTAAAGCTGCATAACGTGAGGAGACTGTCGCGCGAGGGGTCCGCTATAACATTGAGCTCGATGTGGGAAAGAGGAAGTGATATGAGAGAGAGAGAGAGAGAGAGGGGCGGACCTTCTACTGGACAAAACAAACAACCTTTTATACTACAAGAAATAGACTTCCGTCAGGTTTCCTGAGAGCTAGTTGATGTGAATACACTGTAAAAACATATTTTTTCTTCCCTCAGGTAATTAAAAAAATGTGCAATATCACTGAATCTTATTATTTTTTTTACTTTAACTTAATTTGGATAACAAAAGCATTTTTAAGTGTGAACTAAAATATACGTCAAATAATTTCAGTGAAACTTATAAGTAATGTAGCCTATTTTTTAAATATATGACGCAATTAGCAGATTTGGAATAATAATTAATGCAAAATAAAACAAAAGTTACAATTATAATCAAGTACTTTATATGTACTTTAGTATGCTAGTCAACACATCAAAATAAGCGTACTTCTTTAAAGCACAACAAAATATTATTAAAACATAATGATTTAAAATGTACTTTGAATTAAATTTTTTATTTGATATTATTATAAAGTGCACTTTTTAAATGTGTACTTTTAAGTACACTTAACCCGTTTAATCCCACCGGTCACAATAGTGACCGTAAAAAAGGTTTTCTTTTTTGTTTTTTATCTCAGTGTTCCTATCAATGTTGCATAAAAATTTTTTTATGCATAATAATAATAACGTATTCGGTTACTAACGTAACCTCGGTTCCCTTTCGATACGGGAACGAGTACTGCGTCTTGCTTAAGACGCATATGGGGAAAAGCCTTTTTTCTCCTGAACTGAAGCCTTTTCATTCACGC
>NW_015652167.1:0-1073 GCF_001515625.1 Sinocyclocheilus rhinocerous
TTTTTTTTATTCAGTATCATTAAAATTTAGTTCAATTAAAAACTCGTACAAAATGACTTTATAATAATATTTAATTAAAATAACAAATATTTATTACAAAGCATTTTCGGTTTCGGTTTTCAGCAAGATGCATCAAGAATTTCCGGTTTCGGTGCATCCCTAACAATGATTTACAAAGAGCCAACACTGTATTTATAAGGCTCTGATCTCTTCAAAGATAGAATTTGGAGGAAATCTGCTTCACCTATGTAAATGTGTAAATTAGTTTTAAAAATAATAAGTTAACTGATTTATTGTTGATTTTGGCTAATCTGCTTTTCCACACAGGAATTCATGTTCAGTGAAGCTCCTCCCACAACAATCACACATTCAACAGTTCAGCAATAAATGCTGGAATATTAATATCAGTTTACAAGAGAAGACGAGCATCTAATCCCAACTGCCTTTTGTGTGAACCCTTGTGTATTTCTAACTGACTCGATCCTAATGATCTGAGTGGTCTGTTAGGTTTATATTCAGTGAGCATATCTGCTGTGTATTTAGGTCCTAGGCCATTGAGTGATTTCTAAACAAGTAAAAGTACTTTAAAATCAATCCTAAATATAACTGACTGCCAGTGTAAGGACCTGAGGACTGGTGTGATACGCTCAGATTTTCTGGTTCTTGTCAGAATTCTGGCAGCAGCGTTCTGGATGAGCTGAAGCTGTCTAATGGTCTTCTTGGGAAGGCCGGTGAGGAGACCATTACAATAGTCCACCCTGCTGCTGATAAAGCCATGAACAAGTTTCTCCAAGTCTTGACTGGAAACAAAACATCTAATTCTTGCAATGTTTTTGAGATGATAGTATGCCGATTTAGTTACTGCTTTGACATGACTACTGAAACTAAGGTCTGTCTCCCGAATCATACCAAGATTTTTGATTTTTAGTTGTTAGACCCCTAGAGTCAAGGTATGCATTCACCTTGAGAACTTCATCTTTGTTTCCATGCATCTGTTTACATAAGGGATCGCTTGTTTCTCCGTCCTGTTCACGTGTGTTTTTGTTCGGGAGGTTTTGTACTCGTTCAGAAGA
>NW_015652167.1:1129-1235 GCF_001515625.1 Sinocyclocheilus rhinocerous
AACACATGCGTTTGTTTGCCAAACACCATTAAACCTCAGAGGAAGAAGATTAGTTTCAGAGGAGTCTTCTGAGGAGAGTTCAGCAGCTCACGGTATTTCTCATATT
>NW_015652168.1:0-121 GCF_001515625.1 Sinocyclocheilus rhinocerous
TATCCAACAAAGATATTGAGGAACTTCCCCTTGTGGTCGGTGATGAGTGGAACAGCTTTCTGTTAAAATAGCATGGGGCATCACTTGCTGGTGGCTTGATCCGGATGTGGCATCCGTCTAT
>NW_015652168.1:535-11444 GCF_001515625.1 Sinocyclocheilus rhinocerous
TGTGTATATATATATATATATATATATATATTTTTTTTTTAGAATATGTATATTATTTATTTATTTATTATGTTTTTATTATTTATTATATTATTTATGTATATATTGTATCTATCTATAATATTTATTTAGGCTATGTATATATTGTATGTTCATTCTCTCGCTCTCTCTATTTATCCAATTGTGTATTATGTATTCATTCAAGTTTATTCATTGATTCATGTCTTTTGTTTGTCATGTGTATTTTTATGCATTTATTTATAACAACAAATGACTTTATTTCATTGCTCCAAACGAGCCTCTGTCATGGTGTTCACAGACATGACTTTTTATTCCGAGGTAAAATTTGCTAGCTAAATAGGTGATTGTACTTACCTTATTTGATAAATGATTTACAAGCTGATGACGAAGGCGTGATCTGCGAGCAGCTGACCGACGCCTCCTCTGAGCTGTTGATCTTCAAACAATGTTAAAACGCTAAATGAAAGCGGTAAGAATTATGTGAAACATCGCCGATGTTCGCGCAGTAGTGCGGGCTCTTTAAATTTTCGCGCGGTTGTGAAGACGCATGTCACGTGACAACATCAACATGGCGGATGTAGTACGTCCGAATTCCATTCATACTATATAGAACGTACTTTTTTAACGGTCGGGAAGTACGTTCAAATTCAAATGTAGTACCTACTCAAGTAGTATTCGATTTCGGACGCAGCTTTAGTTTTATTTTATAAGGCCTGTCACGGCCTCGCACCTCAATACCTAGCCGAGTTAGTGCAACCATATGTTCCTGCCTGGACTCGCAGATCTAGCAATGATAACTTGCTTATAAACTCTCTACGGTGGGTGGTAGGGCTTTCTGTATTATAGGCCCTAAGTTATGGAATAAACTGCCCCATAATCTTCGTGCTGCCTTCTCTCTCCAGACCTTTAAGTCTCAACTTAAAACTCATCTATTGACATTGTTCTGTAACTAACTAATTTTCCTCCCTGCTCCTCTGTTTCCCAACTTTTGTTTGTATATTACATGACCACCTTCTTGATATACCGTATTGTCCCGAATATAAGACGATGTTTTTTTCTTGCAAATACATCTGAAAAAACGCGGTCGTCTTATATTCAGGGTCTAGACTTTGACATGACAATAATACACCCACAACACTAGGTGGCGCCAAATACGCATAAAACGAGTGTGCCATGAAATACGTAATGTAATGCGTGTTGTAAAGATCGCGAGTAAAAACAAAAGAAAAAGAAAACCTGACAGCTGCAAACCAACAGGGGCAGGTTTATGCAGGAAGCACAGCTTTTCCAAATGTAAACATCTAAAATGAATAAATAATAATAATGAATAATATTTTTTTCACAAATTCTGTGTTGTGTATTTTCTTGTAATCAAATGAACATTTAAATACGAATGTTCTGCATAAGTCTTTTTGCAGTTTAATATTCACAGACACAGTCTATATATATATAGGCCTATATATACACACATGTAGTGACCTGTTTTTTTTTATTTATTCATCAAAAATAAGACAAATTCCATGAAATTCCGCGTTATACAGTAAATTCCGTTTTTATGACTGGATTCCGCCCATGTTTTCTGCATCACGGAAATCATTGGGCCCTACTAATGTAGCAAACGAATATGATAAGCTCATTGTGAGAGTAAAAGACGGGGACATTGTTGTTTATTTACTTAGCAAGCATCGAGTCTTGTATTTTGAAATGCCGAGCGATGTGATGTGACCGATGTGATAAGCATAAGTTCTGGGCCACGGCGCGGCTGGTATAAGAATTGACTGAGTGGCCGCGATCAGCTCCGGTGGCCGTAACACAGGCTTTAATGCGCCGCAGACGCGTGCCGTGATGCGCAGATCAGCTCTAGTCTCTTAACGTCACTGAATCTGCTGTAAAAATGAACCATCGCTCTGTGATCTGTCTGGTTACACCAAGAAGGACAGCATGCATATAATCAGGTACGAAGCCCCATACAATGTCAAAGTATGGCATGTTTATAAGTTGTGATGGACCTTTAACGCCTCTGACAGGCCTACCTTCAACTAAGGCTACCTCCATATCTCTTATCATAGACTTTGAGTCTCTGTCATCGTGTCCTGAAGCTGACACAGTGTACTTAACCTGTCTTTCAACTAAAACACCGGGATGAAGACAGAAGCCACACCTGTAATAACCATTACATTGAGTGGTGTTCTGCATTGCAGGTCTTGCTTTGGAGTCTACACAGCAGCAGATGCCAACAATTTTGCTACTTATTTGAACACCATTTTTTCTCCACAAGACACCTTTAGAACTGAGTGACTTTGCTTGTTCTGTAAATGGTTTCAGGTAGACTTGCACAGATGGCTCGTGAGTTCCAAACCACAGACCGGCAAGGATTACATGCTTAAATCTCATTTTGGGGGGGCAGCTCATTCAAGTGTAGTTGTATAGGACATAGAGAATTTTGAAGATTTGTAAACAGGGGACCCATCAGAAAAAAATTGTATGAAAAATTGTTAGGATTTAAAAGATTCCCACCACTTTGTGACAATTTTTCATACATAACTCCATCAAAGATATCTGAGATAACTTTCACAACACTGTGTTCTGTCAAATCGATAGCTGAGGTGCTCCTGAATTCTGGATTTTCCAGAAGGTGCTGAATCTGTGGAGCAATTGGCACATTGATAAAGAAGCTACCATTATTTAAAGAAGTGATCTCACCTGTTTCATTACAGGATGGACATTGTGTGATGTTCTGGTCAGTAACTAGTTTTTGTGTTCCAATGTGACATTTGCAGGCTCGACAGTAAAGATGAAACTCAACTATCTCTGAGTTGTTCTTGAATACCTTATTAAACATATGTTTGGACCCTGGGACTACATCATTACCAAAAAGGAAATGAATCAGTCTCAGTAAGTTATCTAGTTGACAGCCAGTAATATTATGTACAGCAGCATGAGTCATTATCAGCAGCAGAGCCTCTGCCTTTGTGATGGAGCCTGTTGATTTGAGAACTGTGTCCATCCCTTTGTCCGTGCCAATTTTGTGAAGTGGATCATCTGTTGGAGTTTGAACCTCACTTTCACTGTCCATTGCATCTGTATCTTCAGAAGGTGTGCTAAAAGTGTTCTCATCCAAATCATCCCAAGCAAATAAATCTGACAGAGCCTCACCCTATAGAGAATTTCAAAAAGACATTTTAGTATGGGACAGGACAAACAACTGTGTTTCAATATTTAATGAATGTTAAAGCTGCACTATGGAATATTTTTTATATGGAAGATTATGTATATAGATTATATGTATACAAGATTATGTACAGTATATTGTTTCTGGAAGAAAAAAAATCATGGCCATTGTAGCCTAAAAGTTTATGTGTTACAAATTTTATGCTGAATCAAATAAAATATTTATTTTACTTTTTGATCCATTGCATCTGTATCTTCAGAAGATGTGCTAAAAGTGTTCTCATCCAAATCATCCCAAGCAAATAAATCTGACAGAGCCTCACCCTATAGAGAATTTTAAAAAGACATTTTAGTATCGGACAGGACAAACAACTGTGTTTTAATATTTAATGAATGTTAAAGCTGCACTATGGAAGATTATGTATATAGATTATATGTATACAAGATTATGTACAGTATATTGTTTCTGGAAAAAAAAAAAATCATGGCCATTGTAGCCTAAAAGTTTGTGTTACAAATTTTATGCTGAATCAAATAAAATATTTATTTTACTTTTTGTATTGTCTGTTTGATGCTTTTTTCATTTAGCACAATGACTTTGTTTTTTGGCAGTCATTTCTCAGCAAAATTTGATGTGTGATAAATATGCAATTAATTAGATTAACACATTAATTAGATAAAAAATTATAATTGCTTGACAGCAAAACTGCACGTTTTTGAGAATAAAAAGCATTTCAAGAAACACAAAATTAATGCATGTGGCTCCTGGTGACATATTGAGGTCTTATGAAGAGAAACATTCGGTCTGTGCAAGAAACTGAACATTATTTACAACATTATTACCTGTAATCCAGAGCAATCTGATTCTTTTCTGCAAACTAGGGATGCATCGATCTGATCTGGTATTGGTATCGTTCCGATACTGGCATTTTCTGTCGGATCGGGTATCAGTCACTTGGGTAAAGTTGGTTTTATATTCGCACATTCACAACATTCACACATTTCCGCGTTCAATAACTTTCTAATTATATGTGCAATAAAGTTATTTTTTGCAAATTCTAATCAGCGACATGATTGTCAACCTACTAAATTTTTTCCCACAATCGATCAAAATGGCCAAGTATAGTTTTAATGGCATACTTACTTGCGAATGTCCAATGTAGAGCGGTAAACAAGATAGGTACCGTCTAAAAAGTTGTAATTTTTTTCATTGTGTGCAAACAGACAACTTTGTAGCCAACTGCAGATGTCCCAGCAACTATCACTCACATTATGCCTTCTAATGCTATAGATTTTCCTTTAGCAACAATAAAAATTGCATTATAATGATGTTTTTTGAAAAGATGTTTCGGAAATGAAAAATAATGAACATGTACATGAACTGTAATTTGGTAACAATCCAGTGGAAACTGTTTTTATTCATATCTTTGCTTCAAAATGAAAAAGAACTGTGTTGGTTTGTTACGGTTTTGACAATGACATATGCTTTATTTCAATAGGTTTTGAACAGATTACATCAGATTATTGACAAGTACTCAGAAACCATGACAGCAAACAGGATGTTGATTTTGGATGAACACTTCAAAAACTAGTGGCTTTCTTCAAGACGGTTTATAAAGAATTTGTGCCTCACATATTTGTACCATCACTGTATTTTATGGGTTTCATCAATGGCACACCATCCAGTTCAATAGCTTTCCAAAGGAGGATCACACCGCTCCAAAACAAGCTGTAAAATATTTATCTGACCTAAAATGACATACTTCGTCTTTAATGTAGAAATATTTACTCTAGATGTTCAGTATCTTCCATCACTGTCTTATATGGGTTTCTTCATTGACACACTTTCCATCAAAAATTATTACATTATCTAAATGTATTTATTACTGTAATGCCTGAAAATAGTCACTTCTTTACTTTACTATAGAGTTATTTATAGAGGAATTATTTGCTTTAAAATAACTTTGAAACCATAATGAGCAAAACACAGTTTCACTTTAAACCTTCAATGTGTCTGTAATGGTTATTGAATAACTTACAAAGCACACCCTATAAAATACACTAAACCTCATAATTTGGGTATGGTCAAATGTAACGAGTTCACTTGACATTGTAATACTACAGCATGTAGAGCGCAATAATTTTACACGGTGGAACAGGTTGTTTAAACAAATAGAGTAAATATTACTACAGTAAAGACATGTAGTATGTTCTATAGGGTCAGATAAATATTTTGCAACTTGTTTTGGAGCGGTGTGACCCTCATTTGGAAAGCTATTGAACTGGATGGTGTGCCAATGAAGAACCCCATAGAAGATATTGATGGTAGAAATTAAAAATGGTCTGTAATGTCTTTCTCTATATATTCTACTACTAAGCATTAAACATCAAACGAACATGGCAATTTTAATTGTTAGGAAAACTTGGCTATGTTTGTATGACATGGCGCTGTCCACATATGTGGTGCTGAAGGCCCAACATGATCCTACCTGCACCTTAAAGTTTCAATAACTTTTCAGTGGTTACCCAAGTTAACCCCAAACCACTTAAAGTTATTAAGCACCCTCCAAAGAACACACTACACCATGGGGACTGGCATATTTATTGCATTTAGTTGACTGTGAAATGCAGCTATATATACAGCTCAACAAAATCTTATATGGTGGAACAAACAGCTCCAAAACTTGTTCAAAGTGCACTGTTGCTGCAGTCCAAATGCATTGTGCTGTATCTAACAAGTTTCCCTGGCCAGATAAACTACTAATTTTAAGATTATCTAATTTTAAAAGTCTTGCATCCTAATTAGGAAAGAACCATTTTAGGTCTTTTAAGCGTTTTGTAGATACTAAATAAAAAGCGAACTATCAAAATATGAAATGATACAATTATTTCTCCCTCACAAATGCAAGTGTGTTTTTTAAAATCAGCATTCACATAAAAGGCCAGCAGAAGACAACAAGCACCACAACAATATGAAACATAAACGGAATACTAAAAAAAGTTTAAAGTATTTCCATAACGTATCAAATAGGCAATACATATTTCTTACAATTTAAACACACTTTCAGCATAAGCTCCTCTAACTGAATAGCTTACAAACACAAATCACAAATCCATGGTTGTTCTTCTGGAGGCAGATTAATGTTGGGGCACTGACCATGAAACCACTTCTGGCATAATTCACATTGAACCTGGAAGGAAAATAGGACATGTTGTTAGATTTATTTATAAAGTGTTGGAATTATTAAATGTATTTGTGAAAACACATGTTTTCACTTAACACAAATACTCAACAGGCAGAAATGGCATAGTGAATACCCAGATGCATTGTTCCTCTGTTTGGGCTTTTTCTTTTTCTCCACACAATGAATCAAATTACTTGAATTATTACATACATTGAGGACAGCAATTACTTATACTGTTAAATACAAATATAATTGTACAATTATGCATTTAGATTTTTTGTTTTGACGTGTACCTCTCCAAATAACCATTCATGTGGCCTCAGTGTTTGGAATTCCTTGTGGTGTAACAGGTACTCCAGATTCTGTCTAGGAGACTTCACAATGGCTACAACCATCTCTGTAGGTGGCTTCATCCATAGCATGTTGACCTGTAATGATATGAAGTTCATACAGTCAATAATAGCGTATCTTAATATATGCAATTAATAGTTTTCATTTTTGTACTAATGACTTCATTACCTCTTCCTCTATACGGAGTACCTTTGCAGAAAACTGACATGCGTCAAAGCTTGAACTTTCCTTGCTCTGTGTCACATCTTTGTCAATTTTTTTTTTTTTTTGAGAACAGGTATTTTTTGTGGAACAGAAAAGAATTTGGATTTGGTGGATGGGAAACGCTCTTCCTTCTTCATCCAAGTTTCTTGAGACTGATCAAGGTTCATAGGTGGCACAGGTTGGAGCAATAGCTTTTGAGGAAGGTTATGCTGAATGATATTCTCCGTATATCTTGCTTGCAGACACTAATGCATTTTTCTTATGAATGTTCCTGGTTTGACTTTTGTTTCGTTATGCATTATGGAATGTTTGACTATTCCAAACCACTTTTCTATGTGACAGTTGGTATCTCTTGTTTTTGGTAGTTTCTTTGGTGTCACCAAGTCCTGTTCATGAGATTCATACCTACTCAGGACATTCTGAGTTGAACGGAATGGACTGCTACACCGGCTCATAGAGCAGAACGACACATCACTACAGCTCACCCTCAGGGGTGGGAGTGTAGGCAGGGAATTCTCTCCAAGCCCTCGAACTCCACGAGCACTCCCTCAGGCACATGGTCAGATGTCTCTTGAGGCTCATTCTCCGGGGCGGTGATCGGCTAAAGCCCCGTTCACACCGCCAGTGACTTTGTTGCTGTATGTCATTAACATTTTCCAGCAGCACAGCAGTAATGACTTTATAAACTACTTTAATTCCAAGATCAATACTATTAAAGATCAAATTGCAGCCATCAGCTACAGTATCGCATCAGACAGTGCACTATAGATCCCCTGAGGAACAACTCCACTCATTCTCTACTATAGGAGAGGAAGTATTTTATAAACTTCTAAACCAACAACATGTATGCTAGACCCCTATTCCATCTAAGCTCCTAAAAGAGGTGCTTCCAGAAGTCATAGATCCTCTTCTGACTATTATTAATTCGTAATTGTCATTAGGATATGTCCCCAAAACCTTCAAACTGGCTGTTATTAAGCCTCTCATTAAAAACCTCAACTTGACCACAAAGATCTTGTTAATTACAAACCGATCTCGAATCTCCCTTTACTGTCAAAGATACTAGAAAAGGTAGTATCCTCACAATTATATTCCTTCTTAGAGAAAAATGGTATCTGTGAGGATTTCCAGTCAGGATTTAGACCGTATCATAGTACTGAAACTGCTCTCATTATCATCTGATCATGGTTGTATCTCTCTATTAGTGCTATTGAATCTTAGCGCTGCGTTTGACACTATTGACCACAACATTCTTTTGCATAGACTAGTTTCTTTCTTATTCTGAGGTCCCCATAGCCACCAGATCCAGCCCAGATGGTGGATCAGCACCTAGAGACGACCTCTACAGCCCTGAATTTCAGCGGAGACCAGGACAACTAGATGAGCCCAAGAGACATAACCCCAGTGAAAACCTTGTCTCCTAGACGGCCATCAGGACAAGACCATGGAACCAGATGAGCCCTCTGCACGATCTAACTTTGCTGCAGCATGGATCAACCTGCTGGTTCGTCTGGCCGGAGGAGAACTGAAAATTGAGTGTTTACTATTGTCTTTTTGCATTGACACACTATTTTCCTATTTTGATACTGTAAAGCTGCTTTGACACAATCTGTATTGTTAAAAGCGCTATATAAATAAAGGTGACTTGACTATGTCACTAGACTCTACTGTGAGGACGCTGTACTGTGAAGATGTTTGTGGGCGTTCCTAGTGGTGTCGCTCTAATGTCATTGGTAGACTGCACGTCTGGACATATCTTAGAAAATACAATCACAATCTATATATATAGCCGGTAAAACTAAGATATCATTCTAATTTGACTAGGAATCAGACTTAAAAGCAATAAAAGTAGCAATCTGCTGTTGGTGAGTGTTGTTATTGAAACTACAGCAGCGCTCAGTGCATTAATAATTAACTAGTGCTTAACACGAACCATCAATGTATGAATCAAGCTCACTAAGACTGCCAACAGTTTCTTTTCTATTTTTAATATCCATGTATGTGGTTAAGGTTAAATCTTATAAAACAGTGAAATCACTCCGAAACTGTCCTGTCTTGCCTGCACTCGAGGCGGTGACGTGTGAGCGCCACTGACAGATTCTTCACTCCTATTGGTTGTCACTCGAGAAATTCGCTGTTCATTTGCATAAAGTTAAACTATTCTTAACTTTTGTCACATGACACCCGTCGCTCGCCACGCCCACATTCTGTCACCAACGGTCACTGTCGCTCGTGTCACCAGCTCTCCATTGAAAATGAATGGGATCATGTCGCATTGTCGCTGGCGGTGTGAACGGGGCTTTAGTCGCAGTTTTATGCGCTGGCTCTCATGTTGCGGCAGGCTCAGGCTCTCCGTCTGCGGTGGGCTCAGACTGAGCCATTGGTTGCAATTTGCAACCTCACCGCTAGTTGCCGCTAAAATTTACACACTGTGCCTTTAATTAGTGTCACACATGTCTTCATTATTGTAAACAGTCATTCAGCCTATTTAAATGGAGAAAAGTAGTCCCTCTTTGTATCTCTCTCCAAACATACGCAGACACAAGCGGTTCTCTTGCTACTTGTTTAATTGAAGACTTTTCTCCAAATCCATCGTGAAAACTAAACAATATTAACCAGGGCTCTGAACCGGTTCATGGAACAGAAAACCGGACCGAATTGAGTCTCTCTTGCGTCGTCAGATTTATCCATATGTCTGCTCTTCTCTTACTCCCACATACTGACTTTATTGAACATTTTATGCGACGTGCAGAAAGTGTGTTAGCTTATGTCCCACCGGTTTATATGTACGCATCTAACCTCCTAACCACGCAGCAGATTCGTTCTGAATGAATCTCTTCCCAAATCGTCCCTCCCTAACATTTTCGTCTCATTTTTATTCGTTGACGAAAATGTCAATAGATTTACGTCATAGTTTTTGTCATTCAAAAAGAGTTTTAGTTCGTTATCGTCGGTTAAAAAAATGTTGTTGACAAATTATTCGTCAACAAAATTAACACTGGTTCAGAGGCAAGATGAAAAGGAAATACCACGTAAACTTTTCTAAAGATAGTCAGTTCCCCTCAGAGATACATTCATATAAACTCTTACTCAAATTGTATCACGATTTGTTTGGCATCTCAACCGATTTGAATCATCACATATTTGAATCGATTTTCAACTGGCTTGTGGTTATTCGTTACATCCCTAGTGAAGATGTCAAATTTCCTAGGACAGCATCACTTTTGGCCACTACTATATGGCAGTTCTTTGACTTTCCAACTGACCGTCAAACCATGCTGCAAAAACAAGCCACTTCCATGAGGATTGTGGGCTTTCCTGGAGTTGTTGGTGGAACTCATGTTCACATCAGTGCTCCAACTGCAAACGAGGAGACATACCAATAGAAAACAATTTCAAAGCATCAGTAACAATTTATGATAATTTTGCACAATGCAAAGCATTTTTAAAAATTAAAATATTAAAATATTTGTGGATTGACAGACCACAGTGGAGATGAGAGAGCTTTGAGCCAAGGCGACACCAAAGGGTCGACGGACCAAAGTGGAGTCCAGGTCTCGAAGGCCGGAGACGGAGATCTGGGATCCTCCAACTCTGGTGCAGCTGGAGGCTGACTGTCCCGAGGCGAATCCTGACCGCTAACCACCCTCGAAGGATGACCTGAGGGACAGACAGAAAACAGCGGAGACAGAACAAATAACATGACAGGCAGAGGAGGAGGAAGAGGGAGGCTGGGCGGGACCTTTTTAGAAAACAGTTCAAGGTTAGTCTGTGGGATAGGAAATGCAGAGTGTTCGTGAACGGCCTCCTTGACCGTGACAGGAAAGACAGAGTTCATAAACGGCCTCCTTGGCTGTGACAGGACAGGCAGAGAGCTGATAAATGGATACCACTGACACCTCTGGAGGTTCTGCAGCAGTTGCCGCCACCTCTGGAGGTTATACAGCAGTAACATCAGGAAATGGGGAGCGGTCAGT
>NW_015652168.1:11966-32295 GCF_001515625.1 Sinocyclocheilus rhinocerous
GATACCACTGACACCTCTGGAGGTTCTGCAGCAGATGCCGCCACCTCTGGAGGTTCTACAGCAGTAACATCAGGAAACAGGGAGAGTTCAGTAACGGTCTCTTCGACCGCAACACAACAGGCTGAGAGTGCATTGCTGGGCGCCACCACCACGCAAGGAGCTGAAGCGAGCGCCTCCGCCTCCGCCTCCGCCTCGGGAGGTTCTGTGGTGGTGTATGCAGCCCAAACACACCATAAAGCGATCCCCATCAAGGGAAGCGCTTCAGACTGGGGAATCAGTTCAGGAACAGGAAGGCCAGTGTGAGTGGGTTTGGGGATACCAGCTGCGCCTGCTGACACCAGCGGAGGATCCTCCACGCTGGATGCCAGTCGGGAATACTGAAGAACTGACCTCGGAGATATGGGTGCAACAAACAGGACGTGACATGACTCTAGACGACCAGCTGCGACGTGACGAGGCTCTGATGTCACTGCCATTACAGGCACAGACACAATGTCGCGTTCCTCCTCCACGACACCCACAGTGAATGCCGAGCCGCTTAATTGAAGTGCCAGCTCAATATACTGCTCTAATGTCCAGTTAGGGTCATGTAGTGGCATTCGGGAGCTGAGCGGTCCAGAAAGCCCTCCCCGAAAAAATATCGGGACCCGCGGGACCCAACGCAACAGGGTGCGGCGCGGGACAACTCTTAATGGAGTCCAGAGAAAACAAAGAAGAGACCCACTATCGTGACAGTAAATATGGTTGAGATGTCAAAAATAGTATTTAAACATAAAAAAACACTAATGAGTGACTTCGAGTTTAATGTTTAGATACATTGAAAACAGCAGTTGTAATGTTTACTCACACATTGCATTTACATTCAGCAATATTTAGGAAATTAAGCATCAAAACCACACTGTGACGAGAGGGGCGGGGCCGAGAGCCGTGGGAACGGAGTGTTGTTACACACACGTAAACAATTTTCCTAATAATAGTAAAAAACTAAAGTACTTTTTTTCTTTTCTTAGAAACTAAAACGGTTACTTTTTCCATCAATTCAAACTAATACAAAAACTTTTTCCTATGAAAGGAGGAAACTAATAATGATGAAAGAAAAACAGCTTCACTTTTTAGAAGACGACAGTTTTCAACGACAGTGAGAACAACTTTCTTACATGGCTCATCAGCTTCTTCTGATGGTCTTTTTGCTGAACGAGTTGATGTGTCATCATCTGCAGTGAAGAGGGGGAGAGGGTTGAGTTGTCATCAAAGGTAATTTTAAGAAGTTCATCATCACTGTCTGTGATTTTTGGAGCTTTTTGTAGTTCAGTTATTTCAAGGGTGTTTGTGTACGTAAACACAAGGGCCTCGCTTGATAAAAGCTTTTCTTCAATGTCTTGTGCATCAGTTGTTGACAAGTGCATTTCAGCTCTAATGAATTTGGACAAAACAGAATTTGATATCGTCAGAGAAAGGACCTGATCATTTTTTCATGGCTTCAATCCAAAACATAGTCATAATCCACCAACATAAGTCCTGCTGTGACTGATAACACTTTGGACAAAGTTTGTTGATTTGGATTTTTGCCCCTTGTGGTTTTGATATCAGTAGTGTAGTCTGGATGTCAAGGTCTTGTGTGACTTTTGGTTCTTAACCAGCAGGAAATACTTTGTTTGCTCCTTGAAGATGTTACTGTTGGCATGCTCCAGAAGGCTCTAGTTTGCATATTTTCAAACTCGTACATCTTATTCAGTTTCACCTGAGTCATTAGTTTGTCTCATAAGGTAAGCATAATCTGACGTGGGGCCCGTTCTTCATACATCGCTAAGAAAACGTTTTACACAAAATTCAACAGAAAAAAATCCTTTTATATTTTTTTCTTGTTATATTGTTTATAATGAATAGCTTGTGGAATACTAAGAAAGTTCAGAAAATTGGTTACCCAATTGTTGTGATGAACCTATTATGAAGTGGTGAACTAATTAAGAATAAAATGACAATTTGTTTATTTGTAACATTTATAATAACTTTAATTAATAAATCATTAACAAACATTATATAATGCTTAATGGATCATTAGTTAATATATATTCAAAGAGTTAGAAACGTGAGATAATTTGCTTGTTAATGTTTGCTAATAAACTTTAGATAATGTTCAAACAAATCATTATTTCATGCAAGTTAAAATGCTTACAAATGTCATTAAACTTTCAATTCCATTTGATCAAGCACTTATTGAAAATCTACAAATTATTTTAACAAATATTGCATCGTTGCATCGCACTGCGTAAACATAAAACCATGTCTGCATTTGTGGCAAATTCTTTAAATATAAAAAACGTACTTACAGTCTGTGAGTCAGAACAGCCGGCATTGTAGTCTACTCTCCCAGGATCAGGAAACAGTCCTCCATAAAATGTGCTGCACACATCTGAATATTTGGGTTGAAGTGTTCTGGAACAGTGTTGTAAATACAACTTAACCACTGATTTCTAGTCGTGTCCTCTTTTGGAAGACCAAACAAAGTAGTTTCGCTTTCACAACGAAACACCACGTCACACACGACGGCCTAGAGTATGCGGAGGCCGGCTTGAGAACGGCGCGGCCGGCGGATTCGACGAAGGAGCGTCATGCACCAAGAGCTTGTAACACTCCAAAGAGAAAGGAAAAATTGAAAATCGCATCATTTGACCCCTTTAATGGCCATTATTGTTTAATTTTTACTTATTTTATTTACAGACTGGACCATATTACGGGCGTAAAATGATGACGGGCTACCTTGCTGCACAAGGTGTTCATGCATCAGAGGTTCGAGTGGGACAGACATTGGCACAAATGCATGAACCATATCACTGGGCTCGATGCCAGGTACAGTTGGATGGCATAATACATTATTTATCATGTAAAACACATCATCATGTCTTAGCATGTAAATAATTATACATTGTGGAATCATATATCAGTGTGTATTTGGTCCTCAGCCTTCATAAGTAGAGATAATACCCGAGTCTGGTGTTGCACATTTCTGCTGTTTCCATTGGATTCTGTTGTGAGAGAAAAGATCAATTTAAATTGTTTTACTCAAAGACTGCAATAGTACAGAATGTAAAAAAGTCTTAGTCCAAATTTTCTAAAAGCACTGTATGTAACCAAATTAAATTTTATTTCAGGGTGCACGAAATTTGAATCCGGTCCCATACAATGCAGAGTATGTGGGTCACAAACTGCATATGGACCAAAATAAAAAGCTGTGCAAATCACCTTAAAAAGGGGCTCAAACTTAAACACGCATCTAAATCGTTGTAAACGCTTACTTGCATTGGCTTTGCTGCTGAACAAGAGTCCTGATGCGGTAGACAACGGAGGTTCTTGATGAGTTCTTTTAAGAGTGAGCTGGAGGTTTTCCTCTGTCGATCCGCTGTGGACTTTCCTATCTAAAGAAGAACCAAAGTTACTTGAAGCTAAAAACTGCTGGAAAATCAAACTCAAGAGGAGAGTGTCCGTCTCAAGAAGAAGGGTTTAAGAAGAAGGGTTTTTGAGCAAGGATTAGTCTGAGTTAGAGACTTTTGATAGTTCCTATCCACACCCACCTTTTGGGTGGAATAGCCAATACCAGGCGTGAATTTTTGAGCGGGAGTTTTCTTTGTCTCCCTTTGTGGCCCATTTGCATGTTTATGGCCGGTCTGGAGGATTGGTGCAGTTTTACCCAAAATATAGTACAAATAGTATGATGCATTTCACGATCACATAGTGTAACATCATTGTTTAAGGAATAAAGAGCAGATCATTTTGATACCAAGAAAGAAACATCTAGAAGATATTAAACCAGAGATACATTCATACACCTGAATATAAGCGTTTAGAGCTTAACTAATACAAATAACGAGTGGTAATTAGGCTAATATAATAGGGAAACATACATGCATATACCGGATACATTTGTAACGGATTAATTATAGTCTAAATAAAGAAAATGTCTTTGTGTGTTATGCGTATTGTGAGCATGGGGGTAGTTCGCTGGTCAGCCAGGTTGTTGGGGCTTGGCACCGGGTCATTTACGTCTCTTTGGAATGTGTTTGAAGTTCGATTGAGAGACGAGAGTGGTGAAACACCACTGCTATTTTTAATACCTCCTGTATCATACCACAGATTCTCACCCTCTCATTTAGGTATAAAAAGTACCTTGCACACAGCAAGTTATCATTGCAAAATAAATCACTATAAATCTGCATTGGTGCCCTGATCACACTATTGGGGTTTATTTTGCAAAAATTACCAGCAGACTGCATTATTCCTTATATACTGTGGCTATAGATTAAAGGGAACCCTGGGTATTAAGACTTGGTGTGGCTTAATATAAGCTAAATGATGTCTCTTACTGAAATATGTAGTAGAAAACCCATGAAAGATTTACATTATTTTAAAAAATCCATTGTTTTAACCATGGAGGCCACCATTATTTTTGGTGTGCTGCGTTGATGATGTCAAATGGTTGCACTGGTGAGCTACTGGTGCCTAGACGTCTATGACTGGCGTTACCTGTTGCTATTTTTATCAGAACACTACTCGGAAAATAAAATACTGATACGATGTCACATTGTGCGGCTTTTGGTTGTAATTTTTAGTCAAATGGCAACAAGCAAAGCAATGTTTGCAAGCAAAATTTGTTGGTGTCCTGAGTTTTTAAACTTGGCTGTTGGACACATCCCAAATGGTGTCTTGACCAATTAGACATTGTCTTAGTTCAGGGTGTTACTATGTTTCTCCTCCCAATACATAAATCAACATGTTATCTTATTAGTCACATGGTCCGAATTTTCCCGCTCTTGCAGAGTATAATTTAGACAATGGTTTCTATAACAAGAATCTGATACATTTTACAAAGAATTGATTGAAAATCTTTCCTTCACACGTTTCTATCAAACTCATACATACCAAACATGAGTATAAACCTATAAACTATTCAATAGTTCAATAGTTATTCAAAAAGACATACACAATGAGTGATTATGACATGATAGTCAAATGTGTGGGTTACATACATGATATGGAGTTATGTATAGGAATTATATTTACTCATAAGTCCTTTTAGCATCATTTTGGTGCATATATATTGTGTAAAAGGCAGTCTCTGTGCTGTTCGGAGAACGTGAGGACGGGTTCTGTGAGGAACAAAGTGTCATAAGGTCTAGAAGGAGTTTGAGTCTGGCCTTTGTCCCGAGTGGGGGAAAATCAACCAAGGAAGATTTTAACTTGTGATTTCACTCTTGATGGTCATGATGTGTTATACCTTTGACCATTAATCTTGGTTACTTGCCCCAAATATGACAATCTCCTTCCGGAGGTTGAATTATCAATAAGTGTTCTTTTGTTTTAATTAGGGCTGCCCCCTAATAGTCGACTAATCGTTAGTCGACGAGAAGAGGCTTGGTCGACCAAAATTTTATTAGTCGCTTAATGGCAGAAAAAAAAATAATCCACTTAAAATAATCCCTCATTTTTGGTCATACAGATAAGAGTAATACATCTTTCAAATCTGTAAAGACTCTACGTTTATTTGTGTGCACTCACAATACCGTGCTTTTGTAAAATAATGAAAGCAAACATGATGCGCTTTCTGCCGTCTTTGGTAACTTGAGCGTGAAACTCTGTATATCTTTGCCTTACAGATATTAAAAATATATATAGAGAGAGTGAAATGTCTACTTTCAAATGAACAACAAATTCTCCGATTATGTAATCCGTATGAAACATGCATACAGGCGCAAGACATTGTCTTAGTTCAGGGTGTTACTATGTTTCTCCTCCCAATACATAAATCAACATGTTATCTTATTAGTCACATGGTCCGAATTTTCCCGCTCTTGCAGAGTATAATTTAGACAATGGTTTCTATAACAAGAATCTGATACATTTTACAAAGAATTGATTGAAAATCTTTCCTTCACACGTTTCTATCAAACTCATACATACCAAACATGAGTATAAACCTATAAACTATTCAATAGTTCAATAGTTATTCAAAAAGACATACACAATGAGTGATTATGACATGATAGTCAAATGTGTGGGTTACATACATGATATGGAGTTATGTATAGGAATTATATTTACTCATAAGTCCTTTTAGCATCATTTTGGTGCATATATATTGTGTAAAAGGCAGTCTCTGTGCTGTTCGGAGAACGTGAGGACGGGTTCTGTGAGGAACAAAGTGTCATAAGGTCTAGAAGGAGTTTGAGTCTGGCCTTTGTCCCGAGTGGGGGAAAATCAACCAAGGAAGATTTTAACTTGTGATTTCACTCTTGATGGTCATGATGTGTTATACCTTTGACCATTAATCTTGGTTACTTGCCCCAAATATGACAATCTCCTTCCGGAGGTTGAATTATCAATAAGTGTTCTTTTGTTTTAATTAGGGCTGCCCCCTAATAGTCGACTAATCGTTAGTCGACGAGAAGAGGCTTGGTCGACCAAAATTTTATTAGTCGCTTAATGGCAGAAAAAAAAATAATCCACTTAAAATAATCCCTCATTTTTGGTCATACAGATAAGAGTAATACATCTTTCAAATCTGTAAAGACTCTACGTTTATTTGTGTGCACTCACAATACCGCCGGGCTTTTGTAAAATAATGAAAGCAAACATGATGCGCTTTCTGCCGTCTTTGGTAACTTGAGCGTGAAACTCTGTATATCTTTGCCTTACAGATATTAAAAATATATATAGAGAGAGTGAAATGTCTACTTTCAAATGAACAACAAATTCTCCGATTATGTAATCCGTATGAAACATGCATACAGGCGCATCACTACTGCGAAGATGACGAGTCAGTGTCGCCGACTTCTCTTAAAGGACCTATCCCTGAAGTGAACTTGCTTTCTTTCTCTATATGGTTCCCGAGATGACCATCGCCAAAGGTAAACTTTACCATCACGATAATCAATTGAATCCCTGCATAATTTGCTGATTTTCTTAGCCTGCACAGATTCTTTAAATTTCGACGTAGTCTCCTTTAGCGTCTATTCCATCGATAACAAAATTGTAGAATCCAAAGATGAGATCATCTTTTCTTTTAGGTCATTTCACACCATTTGGTACAAAAGTCGTCATCACTATGACCTAAAGTAGGAGCCTTTTGGATCCGCAGACCTCTGGGAATTCTCTTTGCTCTCACATATTCACTTGAGTGTCGAGCCATTATACATAAATTATGTCGATCTATTATACATAAATTGACATAAAATGTCAAAGCCCATATATGTATCTGGACAGGAATACAGGAATGCCCTGTTGGCATAGGCTGCTGCCTGGCAATGTCAAGTTCATTGTCGTTTTTACATTCAAGCTTCAGACACCGGTCATGCTGGAGGCATTCCCCATAGCGGCCCCTAGGGGACGCAGCGTGGAGTTCCCTTTCGAAAGGGAAACAAAGTTGGCTTTTTCGCTCGTAACTTCGTGAAACATACATTGATCATAGAAAATCGCACCTCTTTATTTAAAGCAGATTCTCACGATTAAAAAGAGCCCAAAATCAACATAACCCATCACCCCGATCTAAAGATATTCCTCACGCTGTTCTAACAGATAAACACTAAAGGGCGGACATAGACTTAAGTACACATATTGAGCATTGATGTCACGTTTTAGCTCATAACTCCACGAAATATGCATAGATTGTAGGAAATGCACATCATTACGTACATTGGATGCTTCCGATTGAAATTAGTCCAAAATCTATTAATCCATTATATCGATCACAAGATATTTCTCACGGAGTGATGTAACATAGTTGGCTAAAAACATGTCTCTCATCTTTCTGGGATGCAATCGTGTTATCCAATGTTACCGGCACCGTCCATGATTGTTTTCCAACGTTGTTGCAAGCTCTACCAATCGTATATTAGAGTCAGGTCTAGCAAGGCCAGACCTACCTATTTGGGCAAGGCGATGACCCAATCGGGTTTATATAAGCGGTGCGTTTTGCCCCAGAGCACATACAGAGGGGATGTAATCCAGTGTGTGCGCACTGACAATTAGTAGATAAAAGCAGTGGTTATACAGTATTAAGTTTATTGCTACGACTTAGTAACGTTTTACTCAGTCAGAACATGGCTTATCGTAAGTTCCCTTTCATGGGAACTTCGAACTGCGTCCCCTAGGGGTCGCTATGGGGGAACGCCTCGTCGTGACCCGTGTCTGAAGCATACATTGAAAAAACACCAACTCATTGGCCGGCGACAGCCATGACGTCACTACCGGTGCGACTATAGTATAAATAGGCGCCGGGAGCACACATCATTCTCTTCTTCGTCTTCATTGACTGTTTTGTTTAAAGCGTGCATTTCTGTGGTAAGAGCGACCTCTATTCATCTCATTATGGCGAGCACTAGCAAAGCATTTTCACTCATCGATATATGTCCAGACGGTAAGAAAAGTTGGGTTTTCGGCTTCATACTTCCTGGATCATGCGACCATAACATAGGCTTCTGCGGGAGCCTTCGTGATCATCGGGCCCCCGGCGCGTCACTGCAAAAATTTCCTGGACGTCCGGGCTGGGGTTACGCTTTCGAACCATGGTTACATAAGTAACCTGAGACGATTTTTACTTTGGAATAAGTTTTGGAGGAGCTATATTTTCAGCATGATCAAGAAGAGGACCTTGAATCAGACACTGAGAGCTCCTCCTATACAGTAAAGAGGATGCTTTTCTTAAGGGTATTGATCCTGTTGCTGAAAAGTAAGTTATAATTACCTTTATTATGCCAAATTAAATAGATAGATTTATTGCAAAGTTTATTACAAAACTACACAATTTTCAGTGATAAGGGGCTTACAGTGATTACAAAGTTTACTGATAGTATTCAGCAATAACATTTTAGAGAGTATTACTGATATTTTTACTGATAACTTTTTAGACAGCATTACTGATATTTTTTATTGATAACTTTTTAGGGACTGTCCTGATTTTTTTTATTGATAACTTTTTTGAGACCGTTACTGATATTTGTTTTTTATTGATGTTTTTTACTGAGTGTTACTGATTTTTTTTATTGATAACTTTTTAGAGAGTCCTCTGATGAAGAGCCACAGTGTGTCAGAAAAAAAGACAACTTCAAAGGCATCAACAGCACCAACATCAGGGTCTCTTCCTCCCTCCCAGATGCCAGGGTAACCAGGAGCCATGTTGGTTTGAAATCCTCCAGTACCAGCATGCCACAGACCTCCAAACCAACTAAAGCTAGACAAGGTCAAGTTCTACTGTCATTCAGAAGAACAAATTGACATGTAGCACAGTCTTTCTGACGAAAAGGAGGCACCACCAATGCCCAGCTTTGCACGTAAACGGCCTCCTGGACCACAGCTTATAACTGATGAGTTGTATTCTCCAATCCAGTTATTTCAGTTGTTTTTTAGCAACAGTGTGGTCTTGGAGATAATAGCAAACACAAATGCATACGCAGAAAAAATGAGGAGGGCCATTCCCATTCCTGAGCTCCAGTACAACAAGTACATGGGAGGAGTCGATCTATCGGATGCACGGATCGGGTATTATAATGTACTACATAAGACCCGGAAGTGGTACAAGAAGCTGTTTCAGCATCTCTTGGACATTGCAATTGTGAATGCATTCATCCTGCATAAAGAGCAAATGAAGGCCACGCATTTGCTGCCACTGATGCAGAAAGCTTACCGGGAGAAGCTCATGCAGGAGCTTCTAGAAGCACTCAACACCAGCCTTCACAAATGTGCATGCCTGCATATGTACAAGACGACAGCACACAGGGACGAAAAAGGTGTGTGAAGTGCCACAATAAAACACCAGTTTCCTGCACAAAGTGTAATGTGTCACTTTGCTTTGTGCCCAGCAGGAACTACAATACAAAAGGACATTTGTTATGTAATAATAGGCATACAATGAAAATATAATGGAAAGAAAATGTTTAAATAATTTTCAGTGTTATCTGACATTATCAAGATGAATTTGTTCTGATACAGTTTAACTCTGAGCTCTTGTCATAGTTTAGAAAATGGTAATAACATATTGCGAATAAACTGTGATAATGTGTGAAAAGGTGTCTGAATACATTTTGGTTTGACTGTATGTGGAATTATGTTGATTTTATTATTTTACAGTGTGTGGTGTTTATGTTGCGTTTATAGATTTTGTGAGTTTGTTTGCATTTTGTATTATATACAGTTACGTCATTGCATAAGTAATATCTGTTTATTGTTGTTTTTTGCAGAAGTCCTGTTAAGTGGAGTGTCCTTCTCAAAATCTCGACAAGGAAAGGACAAATGCGACGTATTCAATGCTCGCTCTGAATTGTCCATTGTGAAGGGACTTCCGTTCACGTTTGAAGACAATCTGTGTGAAGAGAATGTCGTGAAAACACTGGAAGACATTCGTAAGGATGTACGTGAATATCAGAGGGTAAGTGTTGTAAAATAGTTTATTTATTTTATTAGTTTTTGTGCAGTTTAGTTTCTAGAAAGATGTTCTGAAGAATATTGTAGAGAAAGTGTACAACACAGTAAGTAGTGTTTAAATCAGGGGCTGGCAAGTCTTTTTTCAGCAAAGAGTGATTTTTTGCATTTTTGTTGTTCCATTTTTCTGTAAAGAGAAAATATGTGAAATAATAATTTACTATATTATTATTAGTAGTAGTAATAGTCAAGCTAAAAACGGACAATACATTTGTTTATGAGATGATTTGTGAATGGCTTTTACTGTGACTGTGATCCTGTATTTTTTTCGTTTTCTTTTCTGTTTAAAAAAAAATGTTTTTAAATGTCCACTTTTTCTGTAGATTTATTAAAAGGTAGTGAATATTTGCATTAAGTGTAAATACCAATAGATGCTATAGATGTTAAGTGAAAATCAAATTTTTTTTAGTGATAGATGCTATTTTACAGTAAGTGACAAGACTAGCATTTTTTAAAGGTATATTTAATTTACATTAAGTGAAAATATCGATGTATTCTATTTATATTATGTAAAAGTAGCAGTTCTTTGCAATAAGTTAAAATAGTAATTAAATGCTATGTGTACTTTATAGTAGCAGATACTTTTTCCATTTTAGTATTTTTGTTTATTAATAGGGTGTGTTACGGGTTTTGTCTTGGTTCTGTTGTTGTTCCTTTTCTATTTTTTACAGGTTAATTGGATCCACCTGTTATCAATCACAAACTGGATATTTAAGAGACCTGGATCCTTTGTGAAGACCATCCTGCATTTGAGCTTGGCTGAACCTTTTGACATTTTGTCAATTTTAGTTTAATTGTATTAATTATGTGATTCTTTATTATTGTTTATTTTTCTTCTTTTTGAACCCCCAAGTTAATAAATATCTGATACTTGGACTCAGAACCTTTTGTATTTTGTTGCTTCCTTGAGCCGGGATGTAACCGGTGCCATAATGAAAGTGTAAATGATTGTATCCATTTTTATGGATACAGAACAAAAAGAAACTGTAGTGGGAGAGATAGTAGATACAGAGGTTAGGGTGGAATATCTGTGTGCTCAGTATCACAGTTTGCACTCTGTGAACCACGAGACACAGATGACAAGATGTTTGCCGTGTAAAGCATGCTGCAAAACATCTAAAGTCATGTCAGCAGTTCGAGGACACATCACAATAGATGTTGGTGCGGGAAATCAAAAAATGGTTCTAGAGGATGATGTGTTGTGCCAGCTGCTGAAATAGGTGTGAAATATAAGTCTGATGAGTTGGCATCAAAAGAGTTTGAGTCAGGATAGGTTGAGGGTTGAAATGTGCCACGGAATGATTGTTAGTGCAGCATTTGTAGACCATGAAGAAAAAAGGTCAATTTCTGAGCGCTGCAGCTAAGCATCTTTTATTTAATAGCTGTTAGTGTAACAGTTCCTTGCACAATGGCTACCAGCACAACAGTTGTTAGCACAGTACATGCTAGTACTGTATCTTGCAGTGCAGTAGCTATCGGGTCTGATGTACATGATCGTGAAGACCGCATGAGTTGCATTGTTGTTGCAAGTGGATGTGGTGTTTATGATGAGATGGTACGTAGAGGTACGAGACATTTTTGATGTCAATTTGGATTTTGAGGATGTATAATGTGTAATATAACCTTTTTTTTTTGGCTGTGTATCATGGGTTGAACTTGAGTTCATAGTGCACCTAGTAATATTACAGGTATATAGATGCATCTAAAAAATGTTGCACATTTTGGAGGGAGGTTTTTTTATGTTTTAGGTATTATATACACTTGGTTATATATAAATACTGTTGCTTGTAGCAGTGTTAAGTTTGTTGTTTTCAATGGTGACTATTAGACATAGTTTAATATGAAAAGTAGTCTAGAAGGTCAGATTTTGTTGTTGTAAATGCATTATTTATAGTCACCAAGTTACACTGTGCATATAACGTGTAACACACTTTTTTCCATTTTTTTTTTCCAAGATGTGTGTATTGTATACTTAAGTGTAGTCTTTGTTGAAGTAAAGTTGCAATAAACAATTTTGTACAGTATTGTGAGTCAGTGTATTTGTATTTGAGTGTATTGTGAGACAGTGCATTTTCTCCAGATTTTGCATATAAAAATTTGAAAGGATATAAAGAGAAGGTCAGATTTTGTTGTTGTAAATCCATTATTTATAGTCACCAAGTTACACTGTGCATATAACGTGTAACACACTTTTTTCCATTTTTTTTTCCCAAGATGTGTGTATTGTATACTTAAGTGTAGTCTTTGTTGAAGTAAAGTTGCAATAAACAATTTTGTACAGTATTGTGAGTCAGTGTATTTGTATTTGAGTGTATTGTGAGACAGTGCATTTTCTCCAGATTTTGCATATAAAAATTTGAAAGGATATAAAGAGCATCTTTCATTTAATAATTTCAATAGGTTTTGCGCTTTCTTTTCAGATGAAACAAAGTTTTCGTTTTTTTCTTTTTTCCATCAACGTCTGAAAGTATAAGCTGGTAGTATATCCTGCCACTGCCACACAAACGTCGGAGAAGCAAGCTAACCATGGCCAGCCCTGCGAAAGCACAGAAAGTGGAGGATTGCACCGTAGAAGGAAACCTACATAGCGTGTCTCCAGCAAAAAACTCTAAAAGGAACAACAAGTACTTCAATGCTGTGATACAGAGACACGAAAATCATAAAGTTGTTTGCTGGACAAACTATCAAGCTTCTAAGAACGGAACGGCAGTGAAGCTGAAGAACGTGCGCCACAGACTCAGTAAGTAAATTACACACAGTCTAAAAAAAATCTGTAGAAATGGGACACAAAGTATGTACAATGTATTACAATGAATTTTCCTTATCTATTTTTTTACATGTGCTTGTCTGTATTTTGGCATTTACACTGCATTGCATTGTGTTTTAGACTTAAAGAAATGTCAGTAAAATTAATGCACTATAAAATTGCTGCCTTGCAATTTGGATGTTTAAGTCATATCAAAAACTGACCTGGCATTTTTTTTTTTTTTTGGGGGTCCCGCAGGTTTCTCCAATCCAGATGGTTTTGATGTCATCTGTTCCAAAACAACCACACTTGATGTTGTGACTGTTCCCTTCTCCCGCATCGCACAAGCACAAGCACAAGGCTTAATGTAGTTGCTGTGAAAGTTCTGGGACAGAGACAGAATGTGAGTATGCTATATCAAGTCTTCTATTCAAATGAATATATATTGGCAAAGAGACTGTAAGAATCCACCCACCGGCCCAAAAAGCGGAGTCCAGCGGCCTGGTTGAAGGTTTAATGCGTATTCGGTCTTTTACTTGCGCCTCTGAATTTATCAGGATTTAGTTTCAATTTTAGTCTAGCTCTGTGTTCAATCTGACTCCAATTTTAAGTAATCCTTATATTTAGGCAATATTTCTAATTAAAAGCTGATCACAGGTATCGATTGTACATTAATTTAGATATTTGATTATTCCGGAAATCCCATACTTTCAGTTATTCATTCATTAATGATCCAGTGCCGCTTAGCAATTAACTTAATGAATAGTGAACGCACGGCACAAACTCGCCAGTTCTGTGCTTACTCAGAGGATACAGGGTGATTATAATACCTTTAGGTAGGCTGCACCCTACTAGCACATAACAAAAAGTGTACTTTCTCTATAATCACGAAAACTGTAACTTGTTAAGCCAGTGACAGTCAGAAATCGGAGCATGTCCCCCATGGTCCATTCATTGGTACTTCGGTATGATCTATCCTGGACGCAGATTTGCGGAAATACTAGACTACGATTTTAATCTACTATAAATAATCATGATTTCAGAAGCAATCAGAATAAATCAAATATAACAATTTATTATTAGTCAGGTAAAATTGTATCATGCCAGTTACATAATGAAACAATTAGAAGCCAATTTAGAAAGGATAATGCAATTGTGAATCACATTGTAGCCGCGTGGCAACCCTGCTCCTGTACATAGATACTGTAGCTATATAGAAAATAGCCCAGTGTTCCACGCAGGAGACAAACAAATTTAACAGTCACACATGTAACAGTTATCCTAATTTAACACAAGACACACGGGTCTAAAATGCATAGCATTTATAACCTTTTACCTAAGTATTTCAAAGAAAACTTACAGCAAAGCAATCATGTGTTTTAGAGCATAAACTTAACTAGCCTGTGTGCACATGTAGTAGCACAAACAACTATACAGTGTGCTCTATGGGCACAATGTGTTTAACACAATTACACTTTTGAATAAAAAACGAAATGCATACCTTGAGAGCAGAGAGACACACAGCAGTGTGAGAGTCCCAGTGCAAAGCTCCAGAGTCTCACATGTGCGGTGTGGGGTTTTCTGACTACAGAATCCCAAATGACAATAATGCCACTACGCTTATACACTCAGACCAGAAACAAAGAAATCTTCAAATCAGTTGTAAAAACATAAAAGACCTTTTGGGTTGTTAGGTTCTCGTGACCCAGGGTTGCACCTGGCTGGAGATAGATAAACATTCCCACAGACCCTGAGGAGGACACACCCAATTCTACAAAAGTTTTATATATAATATAAGTGACTACTGTGAAATTGAGACCAATTTACCAATCGCACAGAGACCTTTAGAATGATACCAAACATGAAGGGGAAAACAACAGGTTCACAACATGCATGATATGTGGTATATACATATATTTAATGAACTTTGAGTGAAACCTTTTGGGGGAAAAGAGGGAGAGGCAGAGAGGGCAGGGGGGAGAGGTTTTGTTTGCTCTGTTTGAAGATCTCTTCTCCAGATTAGATTTATGGTTTTGTTGCATGGCATCTGTTTTGTGTGAGTTCCTAACACTTGGTTTCATGAGGAGATAATTTGATAAGGAAATAATTTCACTCCTTACAAGACCTACGTTATTACATTTACTCTGCAGCTAAATTAGACTTTTTTTTAAGATACTTACAGGTAGGCGAGCTGGAAGCTAAAGTTCTACCCCGTGCTGCCGTCAGTAAATCCGTGCTCGTCAACAAAGAGGAATGCAAACTGAAGGAGATATGTGGGACAGACTAATTTTGCAGGTACACTTTTCCAAGTCTTTCTTGTTCTCAAACCACGAGAGAGATAAACGGGAACATTCGGAGGAACCATCGTTCTTACAGCAGATCAGCAAGAGATCTCACTGACTGTGACCGACTCTTGCTTAACCACTTTCTTGGCCAGGTACGGCATCATATATTCACCCACTTACGTGGAATCAAATGAGGAACATTTCCTTAATGGGTCAGAGTTTGAAATGTGCATCAACGATGATTCCTTGATCACCTGCATATTTCAGCCATCTTCAGGAAACAAGCAGAATGAAGGAGAATTATACGCAGGAGATCAAGCATTGATTGCTGACGATGTTAGCACAGCGATGGATGGCGAAGCGCTTAATCAGGATATTCAGGAAGACACTTGGGTTGATGAACCGACAACTGAAGGCATGTATAGGCAGGTTAATATAATATATACAATATATATTATATTATAGACATTATATATGATTATAATATATATTATAATAATTTCTTAATTCAGCGCTTTCTTAAATTCAAAATTTATTAATGTATTCATAATATCCATTTCTAAATATCCAAGGTTTCTATGGTTATGCAGGTTTGTTTCCCTTACAAGAAGTCAAGGCCACAAGAAAAATGTTGTTCCCTCAAAATATGAACTCGAGGCCACGATTTTGCATCACCGCCATGACTTAAAGATGTCGTTACCTCGACAAAATGATCTAGTGGCCACGACTTATCACGTTCCCACGAGTTAAGAACTTGTGGCCATGACATATTATCACGTTCCCACGAGTTAAGAACTTGTGACCATGACATATTATCACGTTCCCACGAGTTAAGAACTTGTGGCCATGACATATTATCACGTTCCCACGAGTTAAGAACTTGTGACCATGACATATTATCACGTTCCCACGAGTTAAGAACTTGTGGCCATGACATATTATCACGTTCCCACGAGTTAAGAACTTGTGACCATGACATATTATCACGTTCCCACGAGTTAAGAACTTGTGGCCATGACATATTATCACGTTCCCTCGAGTTAACATGTCGTGGCTACAACAAATCTAACTGGACCGAACATGGTCCAATGCCAGTCACCGAAAAACAACAACAATCCAGTAGGTAGTGACATGCACCTCGCATATGAATGCCAATAAACCAAAGAAGAAGAAAGCACGAGTTTTCCCCCAAAAGCCCACCTTGCAGCTCGAGGACGTGAAGGTCAGAATCTGGAAATTACGGTGGGGTGACGTGTGTCTGAGCTGCTTAGAGAGGCAGCTGATAGACTTGAAGAAATGGAGCAAGACGTGCAAGTCATTGTGTGTATTCATTGTAGCATATATTATGTACATATAATCCACGACTCATCTCTGTATGGCTCTAAGAAGATGGATCTGTCACAGTTGGAGTAAAGGTAAGGTGAGCACTCAAATGAGTTGTGATGAGCTTTATTAAATAAAGTACAACAAAAGCAAACCAAAAACTACCCCGACAGGGAAAACAGGCAGGACGGGGCACAGCAAGGAAAGGCGAGGCAAGATCAGACACAACAGGACAGCTACAACGGTACATACGAAACGCGTACGTACAAATATGCAACGAACCAGCACAGGGGCCCGTTCTTCGTACGTCACTAACTCAGTTAGCGGGATTTGATTGTTGACGATTTGGCTTGATCTTGGATTATTTGGTTCTTCGAAGCTCATCCCGGAGTTGTTGTCATTGCAACAGGTCCGTAAACTTAAACCTGCTCGGGAGCAGTTTATTTCATGTAAACAGGATTAGATTGCATCTTTTTAATTGGAATTGATACTTAAAATCTATCCTAGCCACTGCTACTTTATTACAAGAGTGCCCTACTAATCCGGGGACAATCATTTAAATTTTTAGGCCTAATAATTTGAAAATAATATTATAATATTGTGTAATCTATAAATCTATAGACACAGACAGTTTTAGTCATTGAAAGATTTTTTTGTGATAAAATAATTACTTTATAATTGTATTCGAGTTTTACACACATGCTGTACAGTTAATCTGAGTCGTGCGTTAATTTGAGTGATGACCGCTATTATGGGAGTGGCTTGATGGAGCGCAGGAGATGCAGATAACATGATCTTGACCTTTAAGAAACTTTAATTAATGCTGTCACATAACAAATCTGCTTCAAAGATGAAATTAAATGAATTGCTAATAAAAGTACAGAACACTGAAATAAAAATATAAAGCCTGTAGAAATACTAGAAATCATTAAATAATTGGGAATAGTGTAAAAAAAGAAATGTAATAGAAAAATTAGTTTTTATTTTATGTAGTTTTGTTCGCTTGGCTGTTTCCAGAAATTTGTCAAGTTTTTTCGTCAGGTGTCTTTTTTAATTATATGATGTCATGTTGTGATGTTCATTCACATTGGGCCTCATTTATCAATCTAACGTAGAAACTAGCGCAGATTTGTGCGCACAGATCAACTTACGACAGAGTTCACGTGTGATTCATGAAACATTCGTATGCCGCCAATCTCATCATATGAATGATCATACGTTGATAAATATGGCGGCAGAAAACAATCGTCATTTGAATATCACGCCCCTAAAAAAACCCCGGTTTAGAAGCCTCGCCCCTAGAGTTTACGACACGGAGAAACAAAACCCGGTCAAAAAGAGGAAGTAATCTCATCAAAGAGAAATATGTTACTCCAAAAACACCCGTTAACCTTGTAATTGCAAACAATTAGACTACATTAATTTATGTGTATATTAAAATATTGGTAAATACAAACAGCCTATTTAGTTCCCCTCACTCTACAACAAATGTTTTAAATTCATAACAGAACAAGAATGAAAAATAAGTAGTTATAAAATTATATATTAAACTATAAAATAAAACACAAATCAGGCTATAGTAGCATTCATTATAAACAGCATACAAATCTCAAGCAAAACTGAAATGGCATTGGTCTCACGAGCCTGCCTCGTACCACAAGAATCAAAATGTTTCCATTTTGCCATATATTTGTAACATTTGATTGCATAATTATTATTCATTATGTGGCATAAACATGACTTTATACTTCACTCATGTTCTAATATCCGTGTAAAATCCTTCACATGTGCAAAAATGTTTGTTTGGGCACTGCACACTGATTTTACAGCGGACCTTTTAAAATAAACTAACTTTTATGTTTGGTTGACTGCAATTTAGTTTGATGAATGGCTGAAATGTCAGGCAACGCTAGAACTAATGTTGTTTGTGTGTGCGATCAGATAGATTATATCAAATAAAGATATAAAGAAAAGAAATAAAATGCATTAAGAGTGTCACAAAAACGATCTTAGCCTATACTTGTTGCATAGTGTTTTTTTTTTTCCTTTTGTTAATCTGTTAATTATATCATAGGCTATTATATATTTTGTGTGATCCTATTTATTTTATTCCTTTTATAGACTTAATTTCAGTTTTTCTCCTTTCACAGAAGCGCTGCAGGTGCATGATACAACAATTGAATCCTCATGGTCTTGTTTACGCTGCTAATCACGCATATAAAGCTAAAGCCCTGTATAAAACAAACAAAAAAAGACATTCTAATCTCACTGGTTAACGATCGACTAATTAGCTTCATTTGACGGTCAGGACTACAACAAAATGCTGTCATTCTACAATTCCCCACCATATTTACTATGCTGCGCGCAAGTTCAGGTAACTCAAAAACTTGCGTACACGAGCTGAGACCAGACGTGAGATTTGATCGCAGCCACCGCTCACGTCCATATTGATAAATTCCACGTTTTGCGTTGAAACGACCGTACGCCCAATTTTCATAAATGAGGCCCATTGTTTCTAGATTATTGTGTAGAGTGATCAGATGCATTTTAAATAATTGCTAAAAGCTTTATTGGCCCAAAAAATTTACTTTTCACAAAAAAAACTAATTTCACTGTTTTTTTTAATCCTGACAAAATGACCAGCTAACATTAATTGACTAATCATATCAGCAGCACATGTGAATGAGGACTAGTCAGGTTAATCACTATCATATTACCGTATTGGCCCGAATATAAGACGACCCTGATTATAAGACGACCCCCCCTTTTTCCAGATGTACCTTTTGGAAAAAGGCTTTTTAAAAACCAAATCTTGTTTTTTCTCAGTAAAACACATTTTGTCTTCAATTATTTTCATATTGCATATTTTTCCTATTTTAATTTTTGTTTTGAAAGTATGGTAAAAACTGGTAAAATGTACCAACAATCACATTAAAAAAAATATACACTTTTTTTCAATGTCGAGCATAACATCACTAGCCTATTGTGTTCTTGTTAGCAATGGTTACCTCCAAAGAAACACGTGCAGCCATCATCGCTTTGCATCAAAATGGCCTCACATACAAGGAAATTGCTACAGAGAATATTGCACCTGAAAGAACCATTTACTGGATCATCAAGAACTTCAAGGAGAGAGGTTCGACTGCAGTGAAGAAGTCTTCAGGAAGTCCCAGAGTGTCCAGCAAGCGCCAGGACCGTCTCCTCCTGAGTAGTCAGCTACGGAATCGTTTCACCAGCAGTGCAGAGCTTGCTCAGGAATGGCAGCAGGTTGGTGTGAGAGCATCTGCACACACAGTGAGGCCAAGACTTTTGGAAAACGGCCTGGTGTCAAGAAGGGCAGCAAAGAAGCCACTTCTCTCCAAGAAAAATGTCAAGGACAGACTGAAATTCTGCAGGAAGTACAAGGAATGGACTGCAGAAGACTGGTGCAAAGTTATTTTCTCTGATAAAGCTCCCTTCCGACTGTTTGGGACATCTGGAAAATCGATTGTTCAGAGAAGAAAAG
>NW_015652168.1:33597-36194 GCF_001515625.1 Sinocyclocheilus rhinocerous
CTGTTAGCGCGCTAAGCGCATCACGGCGGGAACTCTCTGTCACAAATTTAATTAAATTATTATTTATTTTTTCTCTGAAACTTGAAAATGATTGAGAAGAGAGGTTTTGCAACTTGAAATTTGATCCCGCTTATTTTGTTCCAATCATATTTATTACAGATTTCAAATGTAGTGTTTTAGGCTTTTACTATTCTATCTTATACAGTCTTTATACTTAAGAATTTAGGCTCATTTATTTCTATTATTCGTCTTACTGTTGTGGTATTTATGTGCGCACTGGAAGCTTCCAACCAAAAAAAAATTCCTTGTCAATAAAGCTCTTTCTGATATTAAAGATAAGCCTCTAGAGCAGGCCTATTCTGACCACAAATATTGTCACAGGTATGTTTGTAAATGTCACATTTTCCATGTTATGAAAGAAAAAGACAATGTTTGTTTTTAGAAACTGATCTTCTAGTAAGTATAACAATTTACCCAAAGTAAAAATTAAGGGACAAAAATAGTGTGATTTATTACAAGAAAAGCACTTGTAGTATATCCTCTGTGGATGGATTGTCGACACCCCAAGTGGAACCATCACAGGAGATCTGTGAAAAGTAACAAAAACATTGTTTTAGAACAATGTTGTCAGCATTTCTGCTAGTCCATTCATAATATGCTACACCAACCAAAAATCATAGTTACCCAAAGAACATCCGCAGAGTCGTCAAATGTCTCTTAGGTCATCTATGAGTTACGGGACAATGCAAAGGGTATGCATTAAGAATTTCCCCTTATTTTAGTAAGTTTTCAAAACTAAAAAGTGATGCACATTAAAAAGCACATCAAAAACATTCATGAGTTTACAAAGCCATACCAGATTGGCAGAGTAGAGTTGAAGCAATCTCTGTTCTGAATCTTGTTATATCTTGAGGCGCATTTGAAAAGTTAATGACGGTATCTTGGAGAATATGTTCTGCAAACTAAGGACGCAACAAGAAAACTTAACAGCAAAGTATAATCCAATTTTATGAACATGTCATATTTACTATAAATCACACACCTTCAAAGCGAACATTTCTCATAAGCGCTTTAAAAAAGGGGGAAAAAAACAATCCTTCAATCATACATAATTTCCTAATAACACTACATCTGATTGTGATGCATGAAAAATACCTTCTTGTCTCCAAACACTACTTTTTCTTGATGTCCGACTCTCCAAGTGAGTCAAGCAGAATGCTTTTTTTTTTTTTGGGATGGGTATATAGCCTAGGCAATATACAATATCTAGACAACACGATTAGTACACAGGAATACTGCAAATCAAAAATTTAAGGGGATAAAGGAAAAATAATAATGTTTGGTGAAGTGTTCAGATTCAAAATATGCCACTGTATCAGTAAGAAGGTCGACAGACTAGAATATTAAATAAAATGTATTGTAGCTCTATATGGAAACACTAATAAGAAGCATCGAGTTTGGACGTCAGCACCGACAGATTAGTGTAATTTGTATAAGCAAAATTAAACTGCATGAATCCTCAAATTCCTTTTTGACAACTAATTTGCCATCTTTCCCTTGTGGAGCGGTGTACAGTTAGGAAATCTGAAGAAGAGGTATGCCTTGGATGAGCATGACAAAGAGAATGTGACAACAAAAAGCAAGCCAGAGAAAACAAGGGATACAAACTGCCACGTCGAGAAGTGATTTGGTATCGTTTAACATTCCATTATTAAATAAAAAAGGCATCAGACCAGGAGCATTTGTGAGGAAAATGTATGCAGCACTGCAGGCAAGATATACTGAACACATTTTACACCATAACCTTTTGAGACCACTTGCAGAAGACATTTGTCAATGTCATGAGACATGTCCAAAAAAAAAAGAAAGATAGAAGAGTCACAGCCACCAAATCCAAGTTTTATTCTGCTCCACAAAATCTGCCAGCCCCCCAGAAAAAGAGAACGATGCAGATCATTGACAAGGATGAGACCAATTTAAAAGTAAAGCGCCAAGAAAGTGGACCAACACTTGAGCCTTGTAAAATGTCCTCTGAATTAGAGGACATTTCTGTAGAGGACGAGGTAATACAAATATTAGAATAACAATTGACAAAATGAGGCAAGCAGAGGAAATACTGTTTTGTAAACCGTATGATGTTTGTGTCATTACAGGTTGATTTACTATGGAGAAATAACCCCACATGTGTTGTTGTGGCAATTCTAAGAGTGCCTGACAGCACTGTAGAATACCTGTTGGGGAGGTAAGCTTTTCAGGACCAAACAATTATTTTACTTACAGTTGTTTATTTGCAAAGTGGTATGATACTCTTTTACGTGAAGAAGCAACAAATGTTATACTTGTGTATATTTGATGTGGTGGTTCACTAACTCTGAATTTAAATTTTTTACTTAATTGGTAAACAATGTACTTTTTTATCTTCTCACCCCATAACCAGACAATAGAGTTACTTCAGAGCCATTCTTAATTCCTTTGATCCAAATGGAAGTATCTTCCAATTGAGTCATTACACTGCAGGAGTCATTTTGAATGGCAAAAGAGATCATATGGCTCGCCAAAGTTTGAGAAAAGTAAAGTACCACGGATACATTTTTTTT
>NW_015652168.1:36627-43008 GCF_001515625.1 Sinocyclocheilus rhinocerous
ATATATATATATATATATGTATGTATGTATGTATGTATATGTGCAATGTCCCACACTCTTTTCGTGATTGACTCTCAACGTGGCTCTGATCAAATGCAGGAATGTTACAGATTTGGGTAAGTTGGCTTACTAACTCAGTCCCTGTTGAATTATAATTAAGGAATCGGGATTAGCTGAACAGTGTCATGATGTATTAGCAAAGCTGAAATGTGAATAAATCATGAAGCACGTTCAATATTTTTTTCAAAAACTAGAGAATACATCATGATGAGAAGGAATCAGCTTGGAAAGGAGGACTGGGTGGATATTAAATGGGCACCTGCCACCATAAATCAGACCTTTCAGGCTGATGGTGTGAGCTGTGATGTTTTTGGAATGCAGGTAAGTGAAAAGAGGATTAAATTAAAATTTTGGAAGCCTTCCCATAGTAGTGTGTGTCTTCACATTTCTGTCACATCAGGTAGCAAAGCTGGTAGTGCAGGAATTTCCACAGATTCCACAAGAAATCACTGCAAGCCCTACCAAAAAAGTGAATGTGCCATTGCAGAAAACAAATGGCTAAAGAAATTTTGCTGGCATCAGGTAGGAATTTAATTAACTAAATGAAAATCTTGAAGATACATTTCATGTACTTGTAATTAAATACATAAAGTACATCCGTATTTTTAACAATTGTAGTATCTAGGGAGGAGTATTGACGTAGTGCAGGAATTTCCACAGATTCCACAAGAAATCACTGCAAGCCCTACCAAAGAGTGGATGTGCCATTGCAGAAAACAAATGGCTAAAGAAATTTTGCTGGCATCAGGTAGGAATTTAATTAGCTAAATGAAAATCTTGAAGATACATTTCATATCTCATATCTAGGGAGGAGTATTGATCCTTGTGTGGGAATAAAGACTGTCCCCAATTGGAAGAGCTCTGTATTTTGGTAAGTAATATTATCTATTCCTTTTAGAAAATGTGTTCTGTTTTGTTAGGTTAAGTGCGACAAGTGCAAAAGATGGTATCATGTGACATGCCTAAATTCTAGTATTCAGGAAGACCAAACATGGTTTTGTTGTCACCAAAATAGAGGTGACAACAGGAAAACATGGCTATAGTATCTTTCGTTGGTTCCAGATGAGATTTTCTGACTTGTTTTGGAGCTTTCAAAACGTATTGAACTGAATCATATGTCAATATAGAAGTCATCATAACAGTGCTGATAGAAATGAAACATTTGAAGCAAACAATTGTAGAATGAAGACCTGTAGTATGTTCTGTAGGGTAAAGTAAAGGTTTCTCAAATGGTTTTGGAGTGGTTGGTCCCTTTTAAAATGTATGGAAATAGATATTGTTCTTGAAAAAAAGTCTTTCATCTGTGATCACACTACATTTTGATAACACTACGTAGAATAATAATATTTTGACCGTCAAATCCTACAACGACTGAACAACAATGGAAAAGTTAATATTGATAGTATTATGGCATTTTTATATTCAGTAATTATTGATAAAACAAACCATCTGCAAAATCAGATCCTAGTAATATATTACTGCTGCGGATATTCCGTATCCAAGCTAGAGCCCTGCACGGGTCTCAAATTTAGGCCCTAGCCCGGCCCGTGTCCGACAGCTTATCAGAATTACCGGCCCGAGCCCGTCTTTTTTCCCCCCTTCTCCCAAAACAGCTTATACTACTGTTTCAGCTATATTAAAATAGTTCAGTTTTGTATGTAATAGGCATTTTTTTCAGTGGATACGCCGTCATTTTTACTCATAAAGGTAAGAGTAATACATCATTCGTAGCTGTAAAGGGTCTACTTGTATTTGTGTGCACTCACAATATCAACAAAACGTTGTGCTTTTATAAAATAAAAAACAAACAAACATGATGCGCTTTCTGCCGTCTCGGTCTTGAATAGGAGCGCTTCACAAAAATGAACCGAAACTCAGCGAATACATGCCTCACAGACATGATAAATATATCTATAGAAAGCTTTAAATTACTACTTAATGAAATAAAACAAATCAAAAACAAAAACTCTTTCATTATAATCATAATCAGGCCTGGTCCGCGTCTGAACTATGACGTGAAAATTGGCCCGAGGGGCGTAAAAAAGTCGGGGCCCGTTGGGCCAGAGCTGAAATGCAGGGCTCTAATCCAAGCCACCAAAGCTTTCAAGCATCCCCAGCGGGCTAAAACACTTTGGTAGACATGTTATTTAATACTTTTTGTTTTCCATTTCCCAGTCCTCCATATGGCGAGTTTGCATTTATGCAATATATTAAAGCCAAACCTGAGAAGGGAGTCCAGAAGATTCCACAGCTTTCCTTGGACACGCAATTTGCACAGTAATTCGTAGGTGGGGATTATGCTAATTGTGAGAGAATGTGCACATGCTGCCTATTTATGAATGATTGGAATAACATACAAATGTTTAAATATCAAATCCATGGTTTACGAAGCTTTTGTGAATCCAGAGGAGAGTTTTCAGGAAGGTCCGTGTTAAGCCGCGGTCACACTAGACTTTGTTCCATCGACTTCCATTCATACACATGCAAATGCGTCAGACCAGAAACGCAAGCCCGTGCTAAGAGATTTCGCATTTTGCTGCGTAGCAAAGTTCAAGTTTGGTGAACTCTGACCTGCGAAGTCGCGTCATGTGAATGTGTGAGACCAATAGAAGATCAAAACATCACAAAGTGACCTCTCGGTACAGAAATGGAGGAATCGCTAATTTTAGCAGTGTTGCATCATCCTGTTTTATACAACACAACTTTAAAAGATTACAAAAATCACATAGAAAAAGAAGCGGCTTGGTTTGCGGTGGCAAGGGAAACAGGAGCGGATGGTATGCTTGAACAGTGAAACGTGTAATTTTATGTGATTTTTTTATTACATGAGATTTGTTAAAAAAAGAATTATGACTAGTGAGGGTATTTTGGCATGTGATGTCATATCCTGCTCCCGCCGCCTTTTCGCAGCACCATCCGAACAAATTTCGCATGATCGAAGTCTAGTGTGACCGCGGCTTTAGGCGCGAATTACTCCAAATTTACTAATATTGATTCACGAATAAGGCATGTTCTCTGTGAAATAAGCACTGGACTTTAATATGAAGGTTAGAACCATGGACAGTGGTGCTGAAACAACTCAAAAAGTCCCAATATAGGCCTACTAATGACCATTATTTTATTTGTTCCTTGTTCAGGACTGAAAGGAATTTCAAATCAGCTATGATGCACAAGACTGCATGTAGCCTAAATAAAATGTTATATAACCTCGTTCTATGAATGAATTAACATTATATTGATCAAAGAAATTAACCACTAAATAATGAGTTAAACAAAGTGCAATAACGTGCAGTTTGTGGATTTTGTAATAGGTTTACATAGTAGCACTAATGTCTGCTATACACAGCCATTATGTCAACCAATACACACACATTGTGGGAGTTTAAACGGGTTGGAAAATACAAAAGATGGTCTCTCCAGTCCTTTCATTTGATACCTTTACACTTTAACATGCTTCATTTTAATGTCCACAACTCTTTTTCACACTTAGTTATTGAAAAGCTAAAGGCTGTAGTATCCTACAGTATGGTCTGATGGGTACCTTACACATAAGGATTTCCAATTTCTCATCAGTATAAAAGTCTGCTTTATTTGGAAAACATTGTAATTGCCAAACTAATATGTCCTATGGAGAGCACGTAATGTTTCGAAATAAGCTAGATTTAAGATTGTTTGGATGGCTTTAAACAAGCCATTGAAAGGCACTGAAAGATTAACAAAACAGAATAGTAAGAATCAACTACCAGAGAATTACCAAATTAATAATTGTAGCACAGAACGACTGTCTTCCGAGCTTGACTCATTTATCAAAATGACTAATCCATATTAAACATCTCTCTCTCTGTCACGGTCACTCGGGGAGGAAGGAGCGAGGAGTAATACAAATCAAAAGGGTTTAATGAGAGTAATGCTCGGAACACTGGACACATTAAGCAGACAGAATGACATTTAACAGCAGTCGGGAAACACAGGGTTTAAATGCATAGACACCAATGGGACACACCTGGGAGCAAATGAACTAATTAATTAAACACAGCTGGAAACACATTCACACAACGAGGACAGGAACAGGAAAGACCAAATAAGGAAAACAGGAACATACAAGTGACACTCTCTCTCTCTCTAATATATATATATACATATATATATATTTATATTACACACACACACACACACACAAACAAACAAACACGTTCTACAGCATGCTCTGAAAAAAAGATACATGGAAGCAGAGATGTTCAGCTCATAAACGTCCATTGTAGGTTGCCGTTAAGGTATTATGTAATTTAAAGACGGTCCCTCAAAGATCGCTGACGTCACATCGTTATATAGAAATCAATGTTTTTATACGCAGTCAAATCTATCTATCTATCTATCTATCTATCGTATTGCCTTCAAGCTTCTAAGCTTTACTTATTTTATTTTAATTTTTTTAAAGCTTGAAGGTTGAAGTCATTTAAAATTCTAAATTAAAACTTTCAGGCTATGGCTTTCTCAAGCCAACTTAAAGTTGGTCTACAAACTTTTCTATCTAGTTAACAGTTTATTTTTTTATATCAGTACGGTTTTGGGTCATGTGGTTCATTTATGTGCATTGAGTGGTTTATGTGTGCTTACAGTTTCATGTTTTAATTTTGCGAATATTCATGACTGTAAAGTCCACGCACTTGGCCCAAGGAAGGTATCCAGTGGTGGCTGAAGGTTTCTTGCGTGTTCGGTCTTTTCAGCGCGTAAAGTTATTAAATTTAAGTTCAATTCTAATCTGACTCCATTTTATTATGACCTAGATTTTGGGTTGAAAGGCAAATTGGTTGTTTGTCTGTCTCTAATTATTATTATTATTCTGACATTTGATTATTCTATTTAACTCTTTACATGTACTCGTTCATTAGGAATCTATGTCGCTCAGGGTGCCTCACGTCGGCCGCTCTACGTGGGCCCCACGATCACAAACTCGCCAGTCTGATCATTAGCCAGAGGTTATGACTAATACTATTTAATAGGTCGCCCATTCTTACCATTCTTTAAATGGTAGTTTTGTTTAGCCCCCAACAGTTACCCATGTACAACTTAGTTAAAGCTCAAAACAATAATCAGCGGTTATGCTAGTACTATTTGTCTAGCCCCCGATAGTTGTACGTAGTTATATAATATATTATATAACTATATTATATAACTTAACTAAAGCTGAGACAATAATCAGCGGTTATGCTAGTACTATGAAATATGTTCACATTTCTATAGTATTTTTATCTAGCCCCCGGTAGTTAAAATAACTACATACAACTTGAATAAAGCTCAAACAATAGTCAGCGGTTATACTAGTACTATTTGTCTAGCCCCTGATAGTTAATATAACTACTTACAACTTAATTAAAGCTGAGACAATAACCAGCGGTTATGACCAGTACTATGACTAGCCCCCCATAGTTAACGCAACTGAGTACAACTTAACTAAAGTCAAGCAGTTAGTCAGAAATCTATAATCTCACCTGATGTGCGCCATGCTCCATCTAACCTGAGATCTAGTATGCACTTAACCCTGGACGCAGATTTGCGGAAACATATGCCTACACTTAATCTACTTGAGAAAATAATTTCAGAGTAAGTCAGAATAAATCAAATGTAACAATTTATTATCAGTCAGGTAAATACGTATTATGCAAAATTACATAGCCAATTCAAAGATATCAAATCAATACAAAACATAAAATTCTCAAAGATGATTCTAAGAATAAGATGCATACCTGACTTTTAGAAAAATACATAGTATGAAGTGTGTCCACAGGCTCATTCTGGCTGCAGAAGGCCCCGTCCCTTTTGCTGCAATCCTTTAAATACAAAACCCAGATAAAACATCCCCCAACAATGCCAGACCTGGGTGGTTTACACCTCAATTAGAGACAGGGGAAGTCGTGGCCTAATGTTTAGAGAGTCGGACTCGTGTCCCTTTTGCTGCAATCCTTTAAATACAAAACCCAGATAAAACATCCCCCAAAAATGCCAGACTAATTCCGAGTATGGGTCACCATACTTGGCCACATGTCATGTCACGTCACGTCAATGGGAATTTGCATGGAATGACACACCCTCTACAGTAATCAAAATATCTCGTGGAGGGAGGATGGGTGAGGGGAAGGAAGGGGATGAAAAGGAACTGATGCATATGTGAGAAAGGGGTTTTCTGCACCTCCACTCTGTGTGGTGTCTCGAAGATGCTGTAACAACGTTCGTAGGGCGGGAAGAAGGAGACGGGAACCGGCGAACATTTAAACAATTTAATAAAATAAACAAACACAAAACGAAAGTAAAGCGGCAGCC
>NW_015652168.1:43063-58685 GCF_001515625.1 Sinocyclocheilus rhinocerous
TGTTCCGGTTCCCAGACACACTGCCGCTCGGCCCTCCACCAGCTGGGTAAACTCTTCCGTGATGCCTGGCGGCGGCACTGGATAGCCTTCGGTGGACGGCCCGACACTCCTCCGCCGCCCGGTGGACGGTGACGGGCATCATGGCGGATGGCAGCAGGCTCCGGCCTCAGGCGAACGGCGGCCTTTTTTTTTATCGGACTCGAGACCGGTGAGTGGCGCAGGTGTCGCGAATTAGCATGAACTCCACCGGCCTCGCTCCGTTCCCACGGCTCTTGGCCCCGCCCCTCTCGTCACAGATGCCTGTGTATGTTTGTATTGTCTGTTTCTCAGGAGATCAAAGTATCTGAGTTTCTTTCATCCTTACAATGACCAAATATTGTTTTGTCATTCTTTTTTTCTGTTTGTTTGTTATTGTATTAAGGAATACATACTGATAACCACAAAGACCGTTGTCTTTTTTTGTTGAAAGTCCTACAATTTAAAAACCCACCTCTAATAACACATTGTTGCATTCTTTTTAGGACATTAAAGAAAGCAACAGATTTGCAAAACGTTGCAATGTAATTATTTCAAATGCTCCGCTGGACAAACACGGAGAGCTCAACGTGTATCAATCGATTACCTCAGGAAATATGCTGGATTATGGACTGGGATAATGCTAGGGTTGTCATAATTCACCTGTTTCTTAATCCTTTCTCAGAACATAACACAGGACAATAAAACTCAAGGCATAATGGAAAAGAGCCAGTGGGACTTAAAACATATTAATTTTACTTCTGGCTGGCTCAACAGGCTTGATGACTTTGTAGCCCGGTATCAGATTTGCCACACTGCGCTGCTGAAGGAGTATGAGGACTCCGAAAGAAGGTTTGGAATATTTTAAGAAATGTGTCATTGAAGATGTGATGGGTAATAGCTTTTTTAAGGAAAAGAGTATATTAAGAAAATTACATGTTGTTTCTCATCCCATTCTATGCTTTGATATCTAAAACAGATCTACATATATATTTCAATTCTCAGTGATGGCTTCCATCAATACCTTAATTTATGCAGACTTAGAGTAGAACAAGAAATATGGAAAGAAAAGCAACAGAAAAAACGGGGCGGATATGTCACACTGATCCGCAAGCCTTTCCTTTAAGACATCTAACAAGAAGGTATATTGTCAATGTAATGCTGTCATGCCTTCTACAGAATTGATAGTAATAATCCTAATCTTCACATAACATAACAGTCTTAAAGGCACAATATGTAATTTTTGCCACTAGAGGGCGCGTATTCAAAACAAACAAAGAAACAAAGGCGTAGTTAGATGATGCCGTGACTGAGTGTGGAATCATGGGAGTTGTCGTCTTCATCCCCACAGCCGAAGCAATCCGATGGGACTCGGGCAGAAATCATGTTCATGGATGAGCTAATGTATTAAAGGGGTCATATGATGCGATTTCAATTTTTCCTTTCTCTTTGGAGTGTTACAAGCTCTTGGTGCATAAAGAAGATCTGTAAAGTTGCAAAGACTAAAGTCTCAAATCCAAAGAGATATTCTTTATAAAAGTTAAGACTTGTCCATGCCCTCCTAAAACGCCTCGTTTAAACACGCCCCTACATGTCTACGTCACTGTGTGGGAAGATTTGCATAACGGCACCCAAATGTTCACGCAAAGAAGGCGTAACTTTTATTCTCGCTGTAGTATCGGTCTTTGTCAGTCATGTGTGTTTGTTATGTGTGACTTCACCAAGGCGCCATTTTGAAGGTATCCTTATCGTTACTGACGGTGAGCACTGAACTGAGAGGATATAAGAAAAAGAGATTGTTACAAACGTAAAACTGGAGAAGCACAAGAAATCCGAGAAAATTTTATACCGCGATAAACTGAACAAAGATGCCAGGGACCGTTATATCGAAAAACTGGCATCCATTAAGAACATAGATCCATATGAGTTGACCGCAATAAGTTGGAGCGCCGACCCCTCGTTGCTGCCTCCTACCTCATACGTTGACATCGTCAACTATCTGGTTTATGGTATAAGTGCATATACATGTGAACAATTCAAAAACTATAAATCTCTTGAAGCCCACGGACACTTCACCAATGGATGGGTACAAGATTTATTTACATTTCGGCCGAAGGACTGCAACAACACTGTAGTGACGTCAAAGGTAAGGTGGTGTAGTGATGATTATTATTATTATTAATTTCATGTTTGATAGTTCTAGGGAAATTGCACAGTTTATGCCAACATTGAAGCCCCAAAAATAAATAAATAACACATTAAAATTGCTTTTAAACACACTTTCATTTAAATGTACATAATAAGCAAAAAAATTTAAATGCAAATGTAATGCAAAATATAACTACTGACAGCTACATTTGCCAGCAGATAAAACAATTGTCACGATTATGTGTATTGTCTTTGTTTTCTCCGGACTCCATTTCCCATGATCCCTCACCCATGAACTTGAGGTCTGCATTCCCGCGGGACCCGACCAGATTTTTTGCACCACAGGATTAAATTCCCAAATAAAATGCGGTAGCGGTTGGTAACTCTGGTGTAATTTGAATGGGAGTGGGGTCTAACAATATCCCGTTCCCGACGTCCATTCAGAACAGCATATCTGCTCTTTATTCTTATTGACCACCAGTTCAGCCTGCACTCAGACTGTTATGCACGCATGCTTTCTGCTTCATACGTTTTATTTGCAGGGTCTGTGCGCAAACGATGCTCAGAGCAGGCTGTACCGGTGGTAAATATACGGCCCTAAGACAGAACAGGCAGGTTGTTGATGAGTGACAGAGCAGAATAAGGTTGGAGCAAAGTGTGGATGCGCTGTCCTTGAAGGATGTTCAATTCGGTTTTTGCTTAGCCTATATTTTTAAATGACAGATGTCGTATTTATTTATTTATTTTTCTTCTGCGACACTTTTCCTACTGTGCTAACAGAAAAATGTCAAACGAATTTAGTATTTTGACAAGACAAATAAAATTTTTATTTTTTTCTTTCTGCGACACTTTTTCCCTATTGTGTTGTAAATGTTAAACGAATTGTATCCTGACAAGATGAATTCAAATAAGAAATACAACTTTTGTACATTTTTATTTTCTCGGACACTTTTTTCCTACTGTGCTGCATAAAATATTAAACTAATTTTGTGTCTTAAGATAATTCATATAAATTCAAGTCAAAGTCAATAAATTCAAGACTCTTGACAAGACGAATAAAATAACACTATTTTGTGCAGACTACACTTTTATTTGTCAGCCTATCTCTCTTTCTTTCAGTAGCGGATATTTAAATGTGAGATTCTGGAAACAAGATCTAAATTTAGCGGGAACGGTTGGGTCGGGAAGAAAATTATTCTAAGTGGACAGCGGGTGAACAAAGAGTGAATATAGCGGGGCTAAAAAAAAAACATGAACCAATCACACATTCACACCTGTTTCCCATCAGTCACACTATAAAGGTTGCACTCATCGACACTCACATTGCTGATTATTGTATCGCCAGTATTGTCTTCGTGTTCTCCGTGTTTCTTGCCTTGCCTGTTTTTTTTACCTTGGACTGTTTACCCTGTTTTTGATCGTTTGCTGCCTGCCCTGACCATTGCCTGATTATTGGATTACTCTTTTGTCTGTCCTGGATTATACCTGTTTGCCTTGTTTTTGACCTTGCCTGCTTTGACCAGCATAGCATACTAAGAGGATGTGACACCATATTTTTTTAAACTACCTGGATACATACAGCATTTCAGCATGGACCCTTTTGGTGTGTACACTGAGCTTGGAATCAGTATTCTTGTGGACCATTTACACAGTAGGCTTCCTGTGTCCCTTTATCTGGATGCCACTGGAGGAGTGGTCTCAAAAATTGCAGATCAGCCAAAGCGAGTCTTATACTACTCGCTCACTCTTCCAGGAAGGGACGGGATGCTCCCCCTTTACCAATCTATGAAATGTTATCAAATGATCATTCAGTACCTCCAATCACATATTCATAGCTTTCAGTCACGTGACGGGCTCGAAGATCTGGAGGACAAAACATCCATAGAACTGCAGCACAAGCCTGTCAATATTTAGATCACGCAAATATTTAGATCACCTCTCAAAAGAATAAAACAAAGGTATGTGAACAAAATGCAAGTTTTGGCCATTTGCAATCCATATTAAGCACCCGTGGCAATATTTCAATCATTAAACAGTGCGACAAATGTTGTAAAAACACTTAAAGTGTAAACTTAAATTTAAACTTAATATATTTAAAACAGTAATATTCTCTATATTAATGATGCATAGTTTATATAGGCAAGCAGATGAGGCCGGAATATGAACGCAATCCGCTTAATGGTTCAGTGTTTTCCTTCTAATGGTTTTCTATGGGAAACCATTTAACATGAAACTTTGCACATTGCGCTTATATTCTGGCGTCATCTGCTTGCCTGTACAAAATATACATAATCAATAACGTGTTTACTGAAATTCGCCTTTTAATATCTGTGTTCTAATACATTACTACTTAATGCAAACTGCGTAAAAATAACTGGCGGCCAGCGGAGCAAAGCTTCGCTTTGACCTCTAGGTGGGCGTTCCTATAAGGGTGTGACGTCACGTGAAAACTATCAATTGGCTAATGCAATTTACATTGCATTTCTCCAAATACACACAAATGCACATACACCAGGTTGAGACAGACTATAGTTGGGCTCTCATGCAAAGCTTTCAACAGGGAGCAAATCACATCCTACCTAGAAAGAGCTTTTGACATTTGCACAGGCAAAAAGATCACAGGATGACATGAAGCCTTACACTGTGCTGCACATACGTTCTGCTCACATCCTCAAAGCAGTCAGACAGGCAATATCAAAGCCAACGGATGACCAAGGCCTAAGACTTTGTCACATTTGCCTTTGCACGACTGCAAAATGCCTGTTCACTAGCTGAAACAAGACATAACTTCAGTGCACTGTTTACTGTCCTGACAACTTCACAAAGCAGTGAAAATGTCAAGGTAAGCCTGAAAATTCTATAAAATGTAATTGCTTATCCCCAAGAAGGCAAACTCGATGAAACAATGGAAATTGGAGACAGGGAACAATGGGGCTGTGAAGACAGAAATAATGCTACTACAATTGTGGGTAGCTCACCATTCATAACGTATTTCAGACAGATATTTGAAGATGCCAAGGAGCAGGCGGCAAGTGAGACATCTTTCCATAAGGACAACAATCCATACCTTTGTCCAGGTTTCATCAATGTGCTCTTTGACCACTATTTTGAAATTTTTCCTTTATGGAGTGGTTTGCCATTAAGACATCTAAAATGTGCATCATATGATCAGAAGGACATAACAAAAACAAAATCACACGAAACAAGAGACACTAACTGCCATGTGGAAAAGTGGTTTGGACTTGTAAAACATACCATCATGAAATCTAAGAAAAAGCTCAGACCAGGAACTTTCATCAGAAAAATGCATTGCTCCCTGCAAACAAGATACACCGAACACATCATTCAGCCTTGGCCACCAATGGACATCAGTCATTCTCAGGAAACGTGGATGAAGAGAAAGGAAACACGATTATCAGGGGGAAAATCCAAATACTTTTCAGCACCACACAACATTCCAGTTCCACAAAAAAATTAACAAAGTACCATCATAAAGCATTCCAATCAATGAGGCCCCATGACTGGTTATTTGGAGAGGTATGTCTATCAGGAATAAAATATGAATGCCAAATAGTGCACCATATGGCAAATACACTCAGTGTAAATGTATGTTCAATTTACAAACTGAATTAAGTGTTGAATTATAATGTGTATGTGTGAATTTTCAGACTACTGAATGTTATCTAAGAGCGATTCTTAATGCAAAGGGTGCATCTGCATCCGTGTCATTACACTACAGGTAGTGTGTAGAGCAGTTGGCCCGACAAGGATTAAGAAAAGTGAGTGCAACTCTAGTTATGTTTCTGAGTATTTAGGTCACACATACAACATTGATTGTATTTTTGAATGTCATACAGGTCGACTTTGAGCAATATGATGGTGTAATCACCGCTGTGAATGTTAACAATATACACTGGAGGTTTGTGGTAAGTAGATGTAGAGGAAATTTTATTTTCATCTTAAATATTATTATTACCTTTAGTATTTGCTTCACTGTACTAAAGTGTGTTCTTTAGACTGCCTCTGAGTGCTTCAATATGCTTGAGTTTTCGATGAGCTGAGAGAGGAAATCTATTTAGTGTGTGTGTGTGCAAGACAAGTGTGAGACAAGAAATGCTATTTTATACCTAGATTCTTAGAAAATAATTTGCATTAAATGCTTAGAAAAACATCTAGTTGGATACATTAAATGGACACATATGTTGAATATGCATTATGATTGGATGAGATTGAAGCATCCTGGTTTGACAAGATAAAAATACTAAGTGTTATTCGGGGTCACACTCTGCATTCAACTTGTATTTTTCTTGCAAGAAAATAAATATTCTAAAGACTTTAGTCTCATACCTTAATTGAAAAAGAAAATTGCCACGACGGTAGAAAATAAATATCTTGTTTTCTTTAAAATACGTATTACACATTAAGACATTCCAATAGTAATGTTTCTGCACATTTGAATTAATTATGTATTCTTTTGTCATTTTAGTACGTCCATGCTGTATCAAAACACATTTTTGTGGTTGACCCCCAATGTGGAAATTATGAAATGGAGGCAGCCACACAGGCATGTCAAAAATTTGGGTACATTAGCTTTCTTTTCAAACAACCTGTAACTTTTCTGCTCTGTCAAAACACTCTGCTGTTGGTGTATTTGGCACTTTGCAGAAGAACACCAAAATCACAGTGCATTGTATTTCTCCAACAACAGGGTTCAATAGCTCAGTTCTAGCTCTCAGTTCAATAGCTTTGAGAATTCTTCGATGGAGAAATATTTTATTCAGATGCTCGATTTCTACTAGCAGTGTGCTGTGTAGATTTTTTTCCATGCATATCCAGTTCAATAGCTTTTTTATAGTATGGCTGAAGTGGTCTAAAACAAATTGGACTTTACAGAACAAACTACAGAACATGCTTTATTGTTTATTTTTCCATATATGTTTTTGTTGTTTTAAGTGTAATAAAGACTTGGGATCAATCCAATAACAGTGCTCTCCAGGTGTTGAATAAACAGACTGGATATTATCTTCACTGGTTTTTTTCTAGGCTTGATTGTGTTTATGGGGTGCAGTATAACATGTTAACGCTTCGTTTTTTAAAAAACGCATTATTTTTCACATAATTTACCTTTATTCCACACCTCTCTGTCCCTTCTCTGAGAAACGCGCTGATCTTTTCCTTCTTTTATGAAGCCCCGCCCTCAGAAATAGGCGATGGGATCTGATTGGTTAGCTCTTTGTAACTTTGCAGATATTGTTTATGCTCAAACAGCAACATTACACACTAACTAACGTTAAAAAAGTGAAATCGCAATCAACCACCCCTTTAAAGAGACTTTACATCAAACAGGATAGAGAATGACATTAAACAGGATGTCTATTGGGATATAAATACATCAAGAGCTTTTGGTAGAGGCTCATTCTGAACTAACTTAAAGTTGAGACCATTCATGACAATTTGTATCATATATGACTAACATTTTATATAAATTGCAGGTTGGCCTTTTAAATTGTTAAAGTTTCATTCAACATAAGTTTCAAAACGGATTTTAACAAGACAAGGACCTTTAAATGGACCTGAAATTTCTGAAGAAATTGTTTCAAAAGACCTTCAAAATGTTTTCAACCCAAAATTATATTTAAATGAAAACTTAGGTAAAACAATACATATTCATTCACATTTATTCACTCATGTCAAATGAGTAAAACTTGCACAGTTTTAAGCAGGCCAAGATAATGTGGGGACTGAGCTGATTGTTTTTGAACGCAAAACTGCATGCTTTGTTTAAACATGAACAAATGTTTGTATTAATTTGAGACAATTGCTCCTCGGTCTGCCTTTCACTCTACTAATAATAACCTACTTTTTCACTTTATTGGGCTAATTTTTAGGAAAAAAATAAAATCTGTACAAATGATGGCGTCATAATGGTGCTGACACTTTACACATCGGTTGATGTATTTTTTCTTGCAATTCTCAAAGTAGATCCAACTGCAAATACACAAAATAAAAAAAATCAAACTGAGCAATGTTGCAAAGTGTCCTTTTAGTGTTTAATAAGGAAAACATTACTCTTTACCAAAACATAGCTTTGGAAATTTGCTTGGAAAATGAAAAACTCATACATTAAAGAGTAATATGTAATATGTTCTTTCAATTTAGCTAAACTTTTTACAGTTTGTCCCTGAAGAATTAAGCCCTATTCGTACGGGATTAGTATTATATGGGGACCTCGTGTGATTTAGAAATTACCCCACCACATCTGAGTTTCGTGTGGCGCATTCGCACGGGATAAGCGAAGCCTGTGATTTTACTTGAATTTACTGATTTATCTCCCGGATATGAATGTTCCTTACCGCATGCTGCTATACATGTCATCCATCTAATCATTCTTTTTGTTTTCGCTCTTCTGATGGTTTTCAGCTTTCTCTTTCTGAAAATTGTGTATAGGTGTATCGGTGTATAGTGACAGGGGCTATATTAGACCCTTTTTAGGTGGGCTTCAGCCCCCTTATCTGTCATCTCAGCCCCCTAAAACTATCAGAACGATTGGGCCAGTGCTTTATTCGTGTGTTTTAAGCATTCAAGCACAAGACGGCACGAAAGAGATCTCAATGCGGTACTCGCGCGCTGTCATAGATCGTCTCTGTGCGCGCACACACAAGGAAGCCGTCTCTCAGACAGCAAGCAAATACTAAATTGAGTTCTTTTTCACGTCTTGGCGCAAAATTATCTCCGAATGGCTGTCTTGAGAAGTATCTATGTAAAATCAGATGGTTACGTCTTAAGTGAACGTAAATAAATAAGAAAATATTGGATGTGCATTAATGGACCCATGCATTTCTTAGGCTATGTTAATAGTGTTAATCAAACAATAAAAGAAAAAGAGAGAATCACTCGCTACTGTAAGTAAACTGTAGCTTTAATGGATATTTGTGTATATTTACTTAATACAATTTAGGTCATTTGTTTGTATCTAATGGTCTGTCTGAGGGTTCAGCCCGCCTGTGGATGAAATCCTAGAACCGCCCCTGTATAGCGATATGACCCAGCACCCAAAATACTATCAAAACACTCCAATGCAGCCTCCATTCTTCGCGAAATATGGAAACAAAAACCTTGAAAAAATTATATACGACCCCGCCAGATCACAGAGATGCCGATTCGCACAGGACTAATACTATCACAGGACCTCGGTGTTCAGAGAAATATGGTAGGTCATTTGCGGGGGAATTTTTACTTTACAAATTACAGGCATTGGCTGATTCGCACAGGATTAAGATCACAGACAACCTCCGCAATTATTACAAATGACTAGAGGTCACCAAGTAATACTAATCCTGTGCGAATAGGGATTTAGTCTGTTTAATCTTTATTGAACCTTTATTGAGGTTAAAGGTTTATTGACTTTATTGGACCATGTAGTGTGTCAATGAAGAAACCAATGCAACAGTTTGGGAGACGTAACTGACCATATAAAGGAAATGATTATACATTGAAGAGTTGTAGTATGTTCTTTAGGTAAAAATAAACATTTTCCACCATGTTGTGGAACAGTCCATCGAGCCTTTTAAAAGCTATTGAACCGATTGGTGCGCGTGGGCGTGAACACATTACAGATAATGAGCTCAGATGGGAAAGACTGGACCTCACGTTGGTTTCATACTAATAACTTAATCAGAGAATATTTGTTTAGATGAGACTTATTTATAAGTGTCAGATAAGACTTACCTCATTTAAAAGTACTGTAGACACTTAAAGCTGGAGCCAAAAGCCTGCTCACGTCATGTCTGCCAAACCATGGTATGTAAGGTGGGTTTTGGGTTTTGTTGGTGTTCATGTCTTTTACTTTGTATTCATGCTCTTAGTCTAGTTTCCTGGTTTGTCATGTGATTCCCTGTTCCCTCATGAGGTCCTGCCATGTGGTCCTATTGTTTTATGTGTCATGTTTTCATTGGTTGGTTTATGTCTTGTGACTCCTATTGGTCTGTGTATATATAGCCCTCATGTTTCCATTGTCTTTTGTCTAGTATTGTTCTCTGTAGCCGTTGTTGGTGAGCTTGCTATGTTTCTGTTCAAGTTCATGTTTTCTAGTCAAGTCAGTTTTAGTCAAGTCTTTATATTGGATTCACGTTTTTGTTTCAAGCTGCACTTGGGTTCACTCCAACTTGCCATCAGTGGACTTTGTTACACATATGCTATGCGATGGCGCCGCAGACGGCAGCCTCAGTGTTTGGCTCTCCAGTGTTTGTACTGTTTTTGTTAGTTTTTCCTGTTTTTTGTTTCTCAAACACGATCAGTTTTACCAGGGATGAGCTGCTGAACATTCGGCAGAACACACCACACAATCTTCTACCGGATTTCGTTTATTCGGACGTTTTGCTGAACGTTGTACTTGGCGGAGCAGCTGCGCTGATCAAGCGCTTCAGGACGCGCAGACGGGGGAAGAGAGCCGGCGTGCTCGTGAAGCTCAGGAAGCGCGGATTCAGAACGCCGTTGCCTAGCATCCATCTGGCGAATCTCCGCTCTCTACCCAACAAAACGGACGAACTTCTTCTGCTCTCCCGGACAAATAAGGATTTTTCACACTCTGCTGCTCTGTGTTTCACGGAAACCTGGCTGAATGACGCCATTCCGGACAGCGCGCTACAACTGCCCGGCTTTCAGCTGTTTAGAGCAGACCGCGACGCAGAATCAACGGGGAAATCACGCGGCGGCGGGACATGTTTTTACATCAACGAAAAGTGGTGTACAGATGTTACAGCGTTAAAGAAGATGTGCTGTTCCGAGCTAGAAGCGCTTTTCATTAACTGTAAGCCGTTCTATTCGCCGCGGGAGTTTCACTACTGAAGCACTGAGTACATCTGTGTTTGTGGACACGCATACAGACCAGGGAACATTCTGATGTTGTCAGTCAAGTTCTGAGTCCAGTCTTCGGAGAAGCTCATTTATTCCCAAAGATGGACAAAAACATTGTGTTGGCTTTTAAAAGACTATTTTGATCATGACTTTTACTCCTATGCTCTGGAAAAGATGGAGGAGTACAGACATTGATAATAAGAAATGTTTTTAGAGCATCAAAGAGACTTCTTTCAAAATACTTTTGGCCACCAGTGTACATCAATCCAGCAAAGTTTGGAAAAAAGTGAAATGATTATGAAGGTGGGGTTATGTGTCATGTTACCTAATGAGATGAAAAGAACTGTTTTGTCCTGTGTTGGACATTTCCTTTTTGACTGCTTAAAATTGTATAAATATTCTGCAGTTCTATGAATGTAATTGTTGATATTTCATCATAATAAATATTTTGACAATAAGCAAACAACAAATGATTTTTCCATCAACATTTTGTCTAGAATTTCATGTATGTTTTTGAACATAACGTATGTAGTAAAGAACAGCACATAATGTGTTAAATTATACACGTTTACACATCTTTGTGCGAACCTTTCTGACACATTTACTGTTAAAATCATCAACACAATGAATGAGTAAAAATTAACACAAAAAACGTTGTCCCAGAACTCACCCATTAATGTGTTAAAATGTAACACAGGTTGTGTCATTTTTAACACATCTTTTCTAAGAGTGTAGCTTCCTATGGAAGCTTCTATGATATGATAATGATACTCTTAGCCAGCGATACGATATTTGCCGATACTTCAAAAAATTCTGCAATGCGATTTCAATTCGATTCAGTGGAATATTGATCGATTTTAAGATATGATATGCCTAATTTACAGAACCATTTAAATTTTTATTAACTCAAATGCAACCAAAGTATATAATATGAACATTTAATTTAACTCTGAGAATTGCACATTCTGTATCATCCACAACAAAAAATACACTTTAGTTTTTAAAAATAATATAGAAAAATAAATAATAGGGGAAAAATCAACTAACACATGACAAATAAATAATAAAGGATTCTTAAATGTGTTCCTTAAATGTGCACATCCTATTACAAAACTGAGGTACTCTAGTTAGAAAAATACATTCACTTAGAAAAGTAAATGTAACAATTCGTACACTCCTTCAGTGGTTTCAGCCTGGGACACTGATATCAGCTCAGGGTCAGCATCATCAGAAGTTTGGTTAGCAGATGAGTGAGCTTTTGCATTCTTTTGCAGTCTGTGACACTGTGTCATTCTGTAGAGTAAAACACACATTATAACAAATCTAAAGACAGTAAAGATCTTTATATATATATATATATATATAAATAATGCCATTTTAATGCATTTCTAAAACTTGCTGCAAGCAAACAAAAATAATCTTACTTTCTGGACCATTAGCTCTGCAGCCTCATGTATGAGATACTGGAAAGTTGCATCTCTCTCCTCTTCACTTAAAAAAGGCAGCTTTTTAAATCTTGGATCCAAGGCAGACGCTCTATATAGAACTTGTTTCAAATCCAGATACTGATATTCAAGATCCCTTGCCATTGCCTTCTTCATCTCTGTAATCACGCTGGAGTCATCAGCAGCGGTACGATAATGCTCCAACAATTTAGCTTGAAGAGGTGCAATGACGGACACAGTTGGCTGTTCTTCCTCGCACGTTATGGTGGTGGCAGTTTTCACTGGTGCGAGTAGCTTAACCATATCTTCAGCTGTAATGAAGTCATTTTCATTGAGCGTATGAAGATCATTTGCGACTTTCCTTCGTTTTTTGTCCAGCAATGAAGCACACACTGCAGCTTGTTGCTCCAAAAATCACTCCATCATGTCAAAGGAGCTGTTTCAGTGAGTGATCACGTCTTCTGAAATTCCAAGCAACCTCTGCTCCTCTTTTAAAACAGTGGTACCAACCGTGCTGCGGTGGAAAAATGTCAATTCGTCTCACTTTTCCCAAAATACCTTTTTGTGTTGCCAAGTTAATTATGGCTACTGTTGGGGCTCATCTGGTGACATCTACAAGCTGGTTCCAGCTGTGGGTTACATAATTTGTGCCATTCACTTAAAGTACACTGTTGCAGCCTTGATCTGCAATATCATTGGCTTGTGATTAGCAGCGGTTGTGTGAATATTTGATTTGTGCTCACAGTTTAAACATTACAAGTGATATATGCATATACACCACTTGTCACGGTACTGTGCTAAACAAGGCACATGACGCAGGAGAAATACAATCAACACTCTTTAATGATAAATCCACAGGGAAACCATAAGGAATCTAGGAGCTGGGGTAGCACAACACGTACACACAAATAATAGCAGCCAAAGGAACAGAGGAGAACACAGGACCTAAATACTTGAAACGTAATTAGGGAGAACTGAAATAGGTGTGGAGCTAATTAATCAAAAACCATGGAAACTAATAGACAAGGGAACTCAGGGAAATGTGAACACAGAAACAGAACCAAAACAGAACATAACCGTAAAACTACTCACAAAAAGTTAGGGATATTCGACTTTCAGGTGAAATTTCAGAATGCACCTAAAATGCACTAAAACCTTTACAGGTGAACTTAATTTGACCTTCTCTAAACTTTAGAATGCACATGTCCAACTGTTCAATGTTTCAGTATTGCATAACATGCTGTTCTCTAACAAGGTGATTAACTGCAAAAATCACAACAAGTGTCTGATCCATGAATTGACCACCAAATGTTCTGGTTAACTGACAATTTGTATTTAAACAGCCCTCTTCATTATGCTGTTCTCATTTTGACATCATGAGACCAAGACAACACCTAACAATTGATCAACAGTAGAGATCGACCGATATATCGATTTACTGATATTTTTCTCGATATTTAAGCATTTTACCATAATCGGATATCGGTTTTGTAATATCGGATTCACCAATAAACGCCGCCATCTTGTGGGCGTTTTGAGAATTGCGCGCAGGATCGCCATTGAATGACGAAACGAAATAACGCAACTCTATGGAAATTATTTATTATCTCCGCGAGCGATCGCAGTTTGAGCATAGTTCTGTGTAACTGCACAGATAAACTGCGCTGTCAGCAGGCATTTCATAATCTAGAAGGACAAAAACATTATTAATAATTCTGATATAACATTCCAGTTGAGAAATGCAATAAAATACGATGTTTTGTTTGTTATATTCCAATATTCCAGAGAATATTATTCAGTGAATTAACATTATCCAGTGAATTATTCTTACCAGTTGAGAAATGCAATAACATACAATGTTTTGTTTGTTATATTCCAATATTCCAGAGAATATTATTCAGTGAATTAACATTATCCAGTTAATTATTCTTGACTCTGTAGCTATTAAACGGCTTATAAACCTACTAAAACTGTAGTTTAAAATGAAGTTGATATGACTCCTGTCCTTTATTTATTTTCTCCATTTGAAAACATTAGACCTTCTACATTTATTTTGCTTATTGTTAATATTAGTGTTGTTGCTTCAGTCATTTATTTACTTTATAACAGTAAATAAATATCAGTTCTGCATATCGGGCACATAAACATGCAAATAATTGGTATCGGTAATAAAATATCAATATCGGTCGATCACTAATCAACAGTACCTGGCCATTGTGAGGCTGCAAACGGGAGGTTCTCACAGTGTGTCATCAGCAGGTTGCAACAGAGACACAGAGAGACTGGAAAAGTCACAGTAAGGCATAGAAGTGGATGTCCTTTGGCCACATCCCATGCTGATGACCGCTTCATTGTGAACAGTGCCCTGCGGAACCGGATGATGAATGCCACTCAACTCCAGGCACGTTTGAAGGGGTCCTATTATGCCCCTTTTTACAAGATGTGAAATAAGTCTCTGATGTCCCCAGAGTGTGTATGTTAAGTTTTAGCTCAAAATACCCCACAAAAAAATTGTAATAGCGTGTTAAATTGCCGCTTTTAGGATGTGAGCCAAAACGAGCCGTTTTTGTGTTTTTTCCTTTAAATGCAAATGAGCTGGTGCTCCCACCTCCCTTTCCATAAGAGGGTGGAGCTTCAAAAGCTCATGCTCCAGCATACCAGCAACAACAAAACAGGACAATATCACGCAATCTGATTGTACTGTGCATAGTAAATGCGTGTTTATGAATTACACAGACGGGGAGCATGGCGCGATAAAAATAACATCATAGCTGGTCTCATGGTGCCTTCTCGTGCTATCACATTATGAGCTCGACAAATTCAAGTGGTCGACTTCACATTGCTTCCATATGCAATTTTTAACTACCACATTCCTATTTACGATCATTCTGGTAGCACGTGAAGGCAGCATCAGTGAAAACAGGCAGAGACAATGGTAGCTTTAGCAACATTAGCCTTACAGAGAGCCAAGAAGCTCTTTTGTAAAACAAAATATGACGCGTGGTGCTTACTTTTTCTGGACGTTTGTGCACGAAGCGCTGGTATCGATCCCTCTTTCAGAAGCAACCTTTGCACAACTCCAGCGCTGAACTGACCCTCATTTGTGAGGCATTCTGGCATAAAATGATTAGCACAAACATATAGGACTTTTCCATTTT